>NW_008581931.1:27257-58559 GCF_000691845.1 Merops nubicus
AACTCTGTGGAAGTTCAGAGTGGCTAAGATCCACTCAGATCCACTCCTGTGAGTGGTTGCTGGCCCTAATACAGGCAGAAGCAAAAAATAGGCCAGAAACTATGAGTCAGTCAGTAGTGTACAAATGGTAGTTAAAACCTGGAACTTGCTCTGGGCTTATTAAACATTTTGAATATGCTTCTAGTTAACAACTGTTTAAACTTTTAAGCCTATTGAAGACACTGACAAAATGTTTGCCCCACATTGTTCTTTCCAGTTCTCTCTCAGTGGATTGCTTTCCAAGAATTTTCTAACAACAAAAATCTGTTCTCCTGCTGATATTTTATAGATGTGCATTTCTGACTTTTCAAATCCAGTGCTGGCCCTTTTCTTGCCAGAGTGAACCACAGGGTTTGTGTATGCAGCTTCACAGAGTCCCAGCTGATGTCAGATCCCTTCAGATGTGTCTGTATACCAGATGGAGAGCCAAACTCCTTAACCTCAAGAGTGGTCTTCCATGAACTGGGGGGTTCTTCTTTTTCCTCATTATCAACAGGCTAAGTTGATCTAGCTGATCAAAACTGGCAACCCCTTTGCTCAGAATCTTTAATACTGTTGTTATTTACAACTTAATTTTTCTTCTGCCAAATTTGCCTCCATATGATGACACTTCAGGCCAACATGAGATACTCTTAGAAATTCATAACTACTACAGCAAATACGTTCCTAAATCCAGCCACACTAATTTTTCTATATTCAATATTCACTGTTGTACTTCATGTCGTTATCTCAGCTCTTTCCATTAAAGTTACCTTGACAGTCACTAGATTACTAATATGCTATAACCATTGCTTAGCATGATTTTTTTTTCTCTCTTAACTCTGTAAGTTATCTGTTGTGAGAGATTTACCGTAAACTGTTTGCAGAGTAAATTTTTTAAATTTTTTTCCTTTTTTTTTTTTTGCATATAAACCTAGAAAAATACTTTTTCATACCCATAGAATCAGAAAACTCAGTTAACACATCAGCACCAGTTCTGTGGCTTTTTTTTTTTTTGTTTATAAAGCAGTAGCTGTAACCAACTGATGATATCAAACTGTCTTGGTGCCTGTTGGAAACCCAGGTGAAGAGATTCAAATGCTAGGTAACATTTGCTATCAGTTATAGGACACTACTGATTTTCCTATTTGGACTAATGAGCAGAGTTTCTCAACTTTCTTGCATATCATCTTTCATAGTGAAGCCGTCCTGATTACATTGCATTTGGCCAACAGTTTCTGAGACATACTGATATATTTTTATTCTCTGATCATCACTTTATTTTCAGTCTGACAATATTTATTTTTTCATTCCTGAAAGACAGCCACACTCAAAATTTAATATAAAAGTTTGTCCCACCTTCAATTCTTAAGCACTTTGGTGTCATAGTATTCTGCAAGGTACCAAACAAACCTGATTCTCAATTATGCTAAAGCTTTTTTTTTTTTTTTTTTTTAACACTCTTCTATCTAAAAGGATCCTAAACTTTACAGAAACAGCCCCTTGAGAATAACTCCTGCATGAAAAGCCCTGTAAGCAGCACAAGAGCTCTAACCCCCTGGCCCTGCTGTCAGGGGGGAAATATAAAGAGAGGAATTTGTTGTGCTCTACAAGTTTTGCTTTGCATGACTGTTAGTAGGTCATGGGAATCAGAGCCCTTGGGTGCCTCAGATTCATGGCACAAGCATATCCAGTGGAGTGCAGAAAGTACAAATGTTTCACATTGATAAACACACACGTGTTCCTGTCAGATCCTAAGTTAGCTGCTGCAGACATTCCTCATTATTATTATGTTTTTGTGAAAAGCTGTCATTTGTGGGGTAATTTTCATATGCCTGAAACTGTCAAAATAGAGGTGGCCGGGCCTTGTATTCTGAGAACATGACAAGGCCTGCATTTGTTCCTGACATTGGCTTGGTGGATGTAATGCATCCAAGCCATTCAGAATGCACTCAGTACGCCATTAGTTTCTAATAAGCAATCATAGTCCTTAATTTTTAATGAGAAATGAAAGACTTACTATTTAAGGTATGCCCAAGTTTGTTTCTGTGACTGCAGCTGTTTTAAGGATCTGAATGTGATCTACATTTACTTTCTGTTGATTTCAAGCTCTTTAATCTTGAAGCATTTTGCCAGGCTTTATAATTTGCATGGCTATTGTGCATTTTGCCAGCAAGCCCAGCTTAAAAGACCATCACCCTAGCAAAAAAATCTACAAATGTAACCAATATAAAACATAGAAATTTGTCTTGGCTGCTCTATCATATTCCCTTTGGTCCTATTTGGATTCTTTTATAGCTAAAAATAGTACTGTCATGCATTCAAATACCATGATGGTAGGTTAATACAATTTTTTTAAATAAATATACCTAATGTGTGTGGTCAATGGTAGAAAAATATTGTAAAAAGGTGATATGCTTTGGCCAATGGTCACAGGAAAATTTCTAATTAAATGTTATGTGATTTCTAAGATCAGTGGAAAAAACGGCTGGGGGGGTGTTAGAATTTGGTTGGGGGTTTTTTTGTTTAAAATTTTGCCTAAAGGATGGGGATGCAGCTGTCAAGCCAGAGCTTAATCTGTGGGCAGACAAGTCAGTATAGCTAAGATTGGAACCTGTTGGTCCATAGCACTGACTTGTTTGAAAGCAATATTATTCTATCCCCCAGCAGAGTCAGTAATATTACTTATAAAAAAGGCAAACAAAAATTCAAAGCCTCCATCTCTTAATGTGTCCACCCTCCTCAATCCTACAGAGCCAGACTTGAAGATTATGAGATGATAGAACCACTGTTTCCCATGAAAATTCTGTTTTGACCTCTGAGTTGCCTGGTCCTGTCAGAAGAAAGATCAAGAGTTCTAAACAGCTTTTTTTTTCAAATAGTACCAGAATGCATACGCACTAGAGGCAAACTATGATTGCAAAGACAACCTTGATTGTGTCATTTTCCAACTTTTGAGTGCATTGCAGCTTCAATTTTAATTACAGTGAAATTATATGATCTAGATGTGTTATTTCTTAGGAACATTTTGAGGTAAGTTCAAAATGAATTATAATTTGTATATGTGATGTACATGTGCAAGAGAAGAAAATGGGTTAACTTCTTTAATAGGTTTTGCTCAGCTGAAGCAGAGGGGAGTTTTAGAGAAAAAAAGACACTTCTGAAGCTTGAGGATGTTTCTTTTGCAGTATATCAAAGCCCTACAGCAAACAAGCTGTGATAGATTCATAATGGACAAATCACAAGACTCCATTGTCACAGAGGGTACTAACTAACCTAACTCCTAGGGAGGATACCAGTGTCTCTGTAATAGACCTGTGAAAGACAGTTATGTTACATGAAAAAAAAAGAATAGCCGCCTAGTACACATATTACACAAATGAAAAAATGACTGAAAACTTCTAAAATTCAAGGTCTCAGTTCTGGTGGGAAGAGAAACCCCTGGAAGCTCTCGCAGCAGCCCTGACCAGCCATGGCTCCATGGTACGGGTATCAGAGCCTTAACCTGCTGGATCACCAAGCAAGGCAGATTTAAGCCAGTTTAGAAATTGGTACGAGGCATAGCCAAATTAGCAAAAGCATGCAGTGGTGATTTTCTGCCAGCACGTGTCACTGGTATCCTAGACAGCTCCCTGCTTGCATGCCCTTTGCATAGGAGGACACCAGCCCTGCCGCATCGCTTAGACAGGGCCAGCTTTCCATTTCCAAGGTCAACCGGTGACCCAGGAAATAGCTTCATAAAAAGTACCATGCCACTGGCAGGCCAGAATGCCCCGGGAGTCTTGGCATTACAAGAACCACGTGCTATTTTTGCCTCTCCCCTGAGCAACAGAAATAGCAGCACCAGCGTGTATCCATGCCTGTAGGACTGGGCAAGGGATGTGGCTGCACCGCGGCTTTCCATCAGCTTTCTGGTCACTCTGGGCTGCACAGAGAAGGCAGAAAAGGGGAAGCGTGGACTGACAAAACAGTTGCAGCACACATGGATGTGTTCTGAAGGACCTTCCACAAGGCAAGGAAGGGAAATGTTAAGCTTTTCCCAGCAGAACTGATGTGTATAGATGTCCAACACAGCTGGTTTTGGCCTGGGGCTTGTTTCTGGCTAGACTGCAATGGTATCTGCTGCAATTGCTGCATGTAGACATAGCCAAGGTCTGATGCCAATGTCCAAAAAGAAAGAGATACTATGGGGCTCTGGAGCCTGCACTGAAGGGTAAGCAAGAACTTTGGCTGAAAAATGGCTAAGAATGGAGAAGCAAAATTTTACAACCTCGTTGTGGCCTTGCTGGCAGAAAAAGATAGCATGCCAGCGTCTTTTCAGCGCGCCAGTCCTGCCAGGATGAGTTTGTACTAGATAAGCCCTTTATTTTATGGTATTTTTGATATGGTAGTAGAAAAATCTAAAACTGAATTTATGACTTAGGAGGACCATAGCTGCCATTGAGCTGTCAGAGCTCAAAGCTGAATGCCTCCTGTATGTTGAACTGTATGTGAACTGCTGCCAGTGAAGAACTTGCAAATACTTGCTTTTGCATCCTTTGTTGTAAGTGATAAGTTGTCTAGAGTACAGTGGGGCCACTATGTCTCAAACCACTGTAGCTAGACTTGGAAGAGTTCACCTTTATGAGTTCTGCTTAAGCAATACTGTTTTTTAAGGAGCATCTTCTTTGGATTTGTTCCCATAAATATGAAAATTTTAGAATGAAAAAGAGAAATAAAAACTGCTGCAAATCAACTGCAACACTGAAGAGTAATGAATTCTGACCACAGGATCAAAGATGCACATACAGACTATTAATAGCAATATAAATATATTAATATTGCTGAAAACAAGCAGAGACTATTTATCCTATATTTACAAAACTCAGGCAGCTTAATTTTCAACTTTCAGAAGCTTGACTGTCTGAAAATTCCAAATTTAGAGATGTGAAAGTGGTGTGCAAAAAAACTGAGAACTCTCTCCCTTCTTTGCTCTCATGAGAACCCACCTATAGTACTGCGTCCACCTCTTGGGCCCCCACCACAAGAAGGACACAGAGCTGTTGGAGGATGTCCAGAGGAGGACCACAAAGGTGGTAAGAGGCCTGGAGCACCTCTCCTGTGAGGACAGGCAGAGAGAGCTGGAGTTGTTCAGCCTGGAAAGAGAAGGCTCTGTAGAGACCTTATTGTGGCCTTCCAGTATGTGAAGAGGGCCTACAAGAAAGCTGGGGAAGGACTTTTACAAGGGCTTGTAGTGATAACATGAGGGGTAAAGGGTTCAAACTGGAAGAGGGTAGGTTTAGATCAGATGTAAGCAAGAAGTTCTTCATTACGAGGGTGGTGAGACACTGGAACATGTTGCCCAGGGAAGTTGTGGGTGCTCCATCACTGGATGTGTTCAAGACCGGGTTGGATGGGGTTTTGAGCAAGCTGGCCTAGTGGAAGGTATCGCTACCTGTGGCAGGGGGATTGGAACTAGATGATCTTTAAGGTCCCTTCCAACCCAAACCATTCTATGATTCTATGAATACCAGTATTTTTATGGCTTATTTCTGATCTGCATTATATTTAACCACACAGCAAGGCAACACCAAGTCAACAAGTAAAACTAGTGAGAAGATCATTCTCACTATGATGGATTTTGTCCTTGTAATATTGGTGGTAAGGAGACAATGTGAAATACTAACCTCAGCTTTACATGTTATGCCTTGTAGAAAGCCTGAAAAGCTATAAAAGGGTTTGTGACTTGGCAAAGTTTTCAGGAAAGAGTTAAGAGCTATTTTTGAATGTCACATAGCCAGCAAGGGACTTTAAAAAGGGACTATTTTTTCTCAAGAATTAGGAAAATCAAAAGAGTGAAGAAAATCTCTGCCAAGGTGGACAGGTGAATTTCTTTTTTGTTGCTTGTGCTCAGAGTCTTCTGGATTGTTGACAGGTTTTGTTTGCTTCATGGTCATCTTCCTCATAAGATTTTTTTAGATCTAAAATTATTAACTTCCAGTAAAATTGCTCCTTTTAAAAAAATCAAATCAAAATACTCTGATTGCATTTTTGATGTCATAGAAAAAAAAAAAAGGAAAAAAACAAACAAACAATGGAAAAACCCCAAACTGAAAACAAAGGGAGAACTATAAAAAAAAAAATAGAGGAAGTGGTAGTGATCCTTGTAACTAGTTGCAATACCAATAGTTATAATAAAGATAGATAGATAGATAGATAGATAGATAGATATGTATCTCCATGGACATGTGGAGTTAGGCTATTCTCCGGTCTAGAGGTGATGCAGGTTTAGATTCCTTTGTAAGCAGCTAACAGAACTAGGATCTTCTTTGTCTGTGTAGGACTTTCTAACCAGGAGCATGCAGAGTGGGTTTCTCTGTCTTTACTGTCCAAATCATTCCACTGTACATGCAAGATGTAGATGATTTTTGGTTGAGTTAGTCATACTTTATCTCAGTTTTTAGATTACTCAAGTGGGATCACACACTGAAGTTTTAGCTAACCATGGCTGAATCTCTGTCAGTTTGTTCACAGCTGGGACCTGACCTGAATAAGCTGAGCCCCCTTATAGCCTATGCACCTTCTGGAGTTTCCTTCCTATGGATATCGTAGGATATCAGGCCATGGGGGCAGAGATGGGAAGCAAACACTTAACGTTTCCCCCCAATACTTGGAACATGGCTGTGATGCGTGCCTGGAGCTGGGAAGCATTTTTTGAGTCCCATGAGGCTCTCTGAGCTCATTCCTGCACCCAGTGTCAGTCCTGAACCCTGTAGACAGCAGGAGCTTATAGCACTGTTTCAAGGGTAGACATTACCTGATCTAAACACGAGAATTCAAGATTCATTAAAGTGGGAAAAAACCTCTAAGATCAAGTCCAACCATCACCAACACTACCATGAGCATTAAACCATGTCCCCAAGTGCCACTTCTACATGTTTTTGGAACAGCTTCAGGGTTGATGACTCCACCACCTCTCTGGGCAGCCTGTTCCAATGCCTCACCACTCTTTCAGTAAAGAAATTCTTCCGAACATCCAATCTAAACCTCCCCTGGTGCAACTCAACTCCATTTCCTCTCGTCTTATTGCTAGTAACCTGGGAGAAGAGACCAACACCCACCTCCCTACAACGTTTTTTCAGGTAGTTGTAGAGAGTGATAAGGTCTCCCCTCAGCCTCCTCTCCTCCAGACTAAACAATCCCAGTTCCCTCAGCTGCTCCTCATAAGAGAGCTAAGCCCTGGATCACAGCTCCTCCCACAGCGTCTGGGCCATTCTTGCCTCCTCAAGAACCCATAACAGGACCACAGGGACTCAGTAGCAGCCACTAACGTGGGGACAGGCCTCAAAGCATAAAGTGGAGCAGGGCAGAGGGGGCAACAAGGGGGAGAGAAGGAGGTCACGTCCTCCTTGGCCATCCTGCTAAATCCACACCTGAGTTTCATTACGTTATTGCTTTACAGCTGACATCTCATTATGTAAGCTTACAGAAGGCCTGGTCTTTTGAACTGAAGAGCAAAGGTCATTTTTTGCCACTAAATCAAGGTGGTGGAGGAAACATATGGTCAGTGGCTGATCTGTCCTCCCTGTCCCAGTTTATTAGAAACCAAGAATTGATTTTTTGGGAACATCTGTCTTTGCATTTATTTTCTTTGTATTTGGTATTTGAGATCAGTTAGATCTCTTAAAAAAACAGCAAACTTTTATACACAGGTTTCTCTTTAAGTAGCTGATATTCAGATTTATTTATTTTTTTTACTTCAGAGAGCTTTTTAAGCTGTAGTCTCTGACATTGCCTTCTGTTGAACTCTGCTGCTGTCCTTCCTTGCCATCTCTCTAGGACTAAATATGTTTTCATCCTCTATTCATATTCCATTGTGACTGCTTTTGGCTCAGATCCTGCACTAACATGGTCAAGAAATGCAAACATGATAGGAAAAAAAAAAATTCTACAGGTGAGCTAAAAGTCCTTTTCTGGGTAATTTGTATGCTCTTTCCAGCTAGCTGTAATAGCATCAAATCTAAGTGATAAGGTTACTGCTAAATTTGGTTTAATTAACGTCAGTTTTACAGTCATAAATCATTATTAATTCCCACATTAATTTTTGGAAATGACCTAGATTTTTTTGGCCATTGACACAGTTTGTCTGGAAGTTCTCCCGCTTGTGGACCTTTGCTTGTTCTTCTTACTCCTGTCCTGATATTTTCTTTGCCAAGTTGAGCTTCCCTCTGGCTTGAATGTATGCATAAAGTTGCTCTCACTTCTTTAACAACGACCTGACTCCACTTCAGTCTGTGCCTGGCCTTTTTTTAATTCCAAAGGTAGGGGAGGTATTGGAAGTCATTGCAGGACTGCCTTTCAAAAGACAATACCATTGATCAGCAATTGTCTTCTCATATTAGTGCATTATTGCAATTCAACAATACCACTGATGTCTACGGAGAAAGGCCAAGCACATCACTAGTACATCTATGCAGCATAAGCTGTTCCTTTTAAATGAAATATAGCCACAGACTTCACTGGGACTTCCTGCTTCCAGAAGTATTAATGAAGGTGAATAAAATATTTAAATGACTTAACAGCTCATATGTTTTACTAGATGTTGACTTTCCAGTGACTATTTATCAGGCCTTTCTTTAATTCCATTTGGGAGCTTGGACTAGTTTGTCTTTGCTGTTTTATGTGTATTGACAAAATTCACTTCTGCTGGAGGGAATTCATTCTTTAGGAAGACTGTGATTCTCCTATGGTTTCAATTTTGATTTCTATTTATACACTTCCTTTAGTTAACATTATTCAGACACCCTGTTTGCTGTGTCATTTGTATGCAGACGATATTCGGATATCCTCTCAGTCCCTGCAGAGCCTACAAAGAAGTTTGATGTTTTGTGTAATTGCTTCTGTGATATTTAATCACGGGTAACTTCAAATTTTGTTAAACTTAACACAGACAAAACTGAGTTGCTATTGATTAGTTCACTGGTGCAGAGGTCTCAGGTGTCATCTGTGGTAGTTTCCATTTGTGGTAGTTCTTTTATCCTTCAGATAATGCTTGTGACCTTGGGGTCATTGTGGATTCGGTGCTTTCTTTTGAAGCCTACATCAATCATGTAATTAAAGTGTCTTACTACTGTCTTTGGAATCTAGCTGGGCTGAGACCTATGCTCTTTCTAGCCCACTTGCTAAAACTTTAATCCATATTTTGTTTGTCTGACTTCACTACTGCAGCTCTTCTGTATGCCCTCCGTTGTTTGTATTACAGACACAATCGAGCTATTTAGGTATATGCAGTACAACATTCATGGATTAACAATGTTCTTTGACTTCTCATTCTAAGTAGAGGATGTATTTTTAAAATGTGGCTAGACACTGAGTATTACTTGGCTTCTTAGCTGGGGGCTTTTAATGATATTTCATTTAACAGGATACTCTTTTCAGACAGATCAGCAGAATTTTACATGAATCATGTAAATAGGTGCTGTTATTTTTCAGCCTGTTTCTGAATGTGGTTGGCTTTAAAGAATTTCAAGATTTCCTCTCGGATCGTATTATTAAGTGCTACACATTTGGCAAGTTGCAGCAGCATTGGTTATGATTCCATTACAATCTTGTCTTACTTACTCATCACTTTGGGGACTAATGTTTTTCAGAACAGTGTCAACTAAAAGATGACTTGTGTCAGTTTCAGTAGAATTTGAAACACTCCTTTTCTCAAATAGATATTTTTGCCAACACAATGTCATAGGCCACATTCTGCTCTCACTTATGTCTACAGAGTCAGTGCGATTGTACAGGACTAACAGAAGCCTTGACCATGATGGAGAGTCGTAAGACTTTTGAACAATGCAGACAAACCAATACAAGAACATATGTAAACAGTTATTTAAGTTTAAAATTTGTCTAACTTTATTTAGTACAGGCTGATACCTGATAGTCTTAAGCCACACTGAAACAAATGAAAAAAAAAAAGAGTGATGCAGCCTATTGTCCTGGTATAAAAATCATGCTATATATTTGCATTTTTGAAAGATTAATGTGTAAACATAGGTTAACAGTAGGCTACTGCTATATACATATAGTTATGGTTCGTACCTTTTCTAAAAGGTGAAGCACTTCAGGTGAAGTATGCTCTGGTGTACAGCTAGAAAAAGTAATCCACAGAGAAGCAGGACAATTTACCTGTATCTGAAGTTACTCCCCTTAAAAATATCATGAAAGGAAGAGTAACATGGAACACCAAGTGATTATCAACTACGTGCGTGCCAGGGTGTCAAAGCAATGAACCTCTTCTGCTGGTACTTTACACTAAAGAGTCACTCCTGAGACTACAGGAGACAGGAAGCTGTCTAGTGTTCAAATACATCAAAAATGATGCTGGTACAAACATTTTTTTTTTCAGTTAGATTCTGTAAATAAGTGCCTGAAACTATTTATTAACATAGCTACATGCAGTCTCAGTGTTTATAGGGCAGCCAAATGGGTGAATCTCACTGCAGCAAACTGCTAAAGGAAAGATTCATTTACACAGAATTAAGTGGAGTAGTCTATTGTCTGCCTTTGCTATGATGCTTTTTGTCTACATGCCCAACAGTAACCCAAGGCTGAATAGGGTATACTTAGATGGGAAAATCAGAGGCATGGGATAAACTTAATGTTTTATTTATAGCAAGAACATTAACATACAGCACACTATGCACTGTGTGCAAGGATGGTCTAATGGCATTCTGGAGAAGCTTGTTTCTAGCTGAAATGTGAACTTTCATCTCTGACAAAGAAGTACTGGAACACTACAGCTTTCTCTGAAGTTGGATGCTCTTCCTGAATCATTACAAAATTGTCTGGCAGTCACTGCAAGTGTTAATTGCTGCAACGAAAAGATAACTTAATCTAACTCTCTAATTAGAGAAAGCATGCTGGCCCAAGAAAGGGAAGTGTCTGAAGCTTTTGCATCTAAATGTCTAAAATGGATCCCAGAAGTGAATAGATGAAATTTTCAGTACCTGAATAGCACTGCCTGCTTTTCTTAAGTTGATATGCAGCCTCTGGCTGGAGGCTGCTTGGATAAAAGGAGAGGAGTCCTCAAACTGCAGAGAATAAAGGAAACCTGAAATTATGTAAGAAACTTTCCAGACAAGAACTTTCATTGGAAGGTTATTCCAAAGTCTCAAGAGAAGTGTAGTTTTTGTATCAAAAATGCAAAGCCTCATTTAAAGCCTGTGTAAGCAACCCATTTTTAAAATTCACTCACAAATGCAGCTAATTGATTTTAATCAGCCACATGTTTGTTCCAGGGTATATAACAAAAGAGCAAGAATAGTCCCAAAATATTATTTTAAAGATACTACTCACTTGAGGAAGTGTTGCAAAGTCAGTTTCTTCCCTTTCCACCTGGGCTCAAAAGTTTTGCAGAGGCCATTCCAAAATCAAGAGAAGAAGTTGCAGACTTTTTCCCACTACATAATGCAAGGGTCAAACACAAAAATAAAGGGGATATAACATGAAGACGTATTAGTTCTGCATTATGATGTGCTGCTTTTTGGCAGCAGTGGAAGTTCAAAGAGAATTACTTTATCTCTAATATGGACATGAGTAATAGATGGCAGAATGTACTGAGACTTATATAGGCAGATTTATGAGGCATGCCAGAAAACAGTGGCCTGCTGAGTTTATTTAAAGCCATAGATCCTGAGCAAGTCTGCATCAAGGACTACAGCACTCATTGCTCTCCTTTGCAGTAAAACTGTCTCAAGCTTGCAAAGGTGAGTGTAACACCACTGCCTCCTACCCAGAAGAAATGAAAGCCATTCAGTAGTCTCAAAGGCTCCAACAGCTATATGAAAGTTCTTTGTTAGTGAGTAAGCAGCCTTTGGTTTTTGAAGCAAAAGTGTCTCAGTTGTAAGTCTGCTTGACTTGGTTGACTGTACAGTGAAACAGAGCTCTATGTAACTGCAAACTGTTACAATAGATTTTTAAGACAGTTTGCTCACTTTGGTCAAATTTAGATACGTGGCATTTAGACTGTTGGCATTTTATATCCTCTAGTTAGTAAAAAAAACCTTAGTGTGACTCCAGAAAAGCATGACCTAGGAAAGTAGGAGAAAACTTCAGGATCCCTGAGGAGGAATGTAATCTTCATCTGCTGTATAATGAAGAGAGGTGGAACTGGTAGTGGAGTTGCTGTGCAGTAAAATATTCAGAACTCATAATGTTTCATGGGGCCAATGCCCCTGGGAAGAGAAATAAACTCTTTTCTATGGCAGAGCAATAAATATTTATATATTGTATTGCCCAAAGACCTCCATCAGAAGGGACTGAGAGGGAGCTGAGTCTGCAGGAAAGAAAAAGGTGCAGCCCTTCTCTTGCATTTACAACCTGAAGACACAGACAGGCAGAGAGGGAGAGCTTGTTCCTATCACACACATTGAAAAAACGATGAAGAATTTGCAGAGAATTTGATAACTAGAAGTATTACAAGAGTGCTGCTTTGTCTTCATACCGTTAGGAGTTAATCATATATCACCTTTGAATCAATGCAGCTGACAGATTAGCAAATTTTACTTTTTGATGGAGGGAAAATTGACTGTAATTGAGGTTTTTTCCTGCAGAATCTGGGTTACCTGAGTAACCACTTAACCCTTAAGGACAGAAAAGAAGGAATCACATCCCTCTTGAGCACAGAACATTAACTTTCCCAACTTTCACAAATGCTCATTGACACAGTCCTGCCTTAGAAGACCATAATTGGTTGGAAAAAAAAAAAAAAAGAAGAGAATCAAAGATTGCAGGAAAATCATTCTCACCCACACAGACTGTGTTAAAGGTATTTTCCGAAAGTATGAGCCTTACTTATTACAAGTATAATACTTAAATGTAACACCTACAGCACTTATTCATAAGACACCACATGAAAGAAATAAGTTTCAACTTGATTTTCTACTTTGGGGAGTTTAAGCTATCTCCCTAAGACATCAAACCAGCTCAGCTACAGTCTTAAGTCAGACAAAATGAGGCTGGGAGATTCACAGAGCATCACAAACAACACGTCTCACATTGCAGCCATGAGAAGAGATGTTCTTTGCACATCTAGTGACTCTCAAGCACCCCTCAAATATTAATGACATTGAGAGGTTCAAAGTTAATCTAAAAAGATTTATTCACAATTTACAGATAGGGAAACTGAGTCATTATTATTGTGAGCAAGGTTTCAAAAATTAGTCTCTGATTTTGCAGGCGTTGGTAGTTGTTTTCCATTCTAAGACAGGTGATGTATAAAGTTGTCTGGGAGTTTCAAACAAAATTTGATTTGGTTACCATGTCAGCATGTAACATTGTCAATAGTAGAATGTTTTTGCAGAAATATAGTAATTTAGATGAACTAGCCACTGGAAACTGCTTTGCTTTCTGCCTACAGGCTACTAAGGAATCCAGCTTGGAGACATCTAGCTAACATCTAAAAGAACGGAGAGGCTCAGTTTCAACTTGAAAAGCTTTTGGTCTTCTATGAACAACTTGGTAAGATGCCATGAAAACAAGTGTTGGGAGATATCTGGTTAGCTAGTTAGGAA
The DNA here is from genome assembly GCF_000691845.1 of Merops nubicus. Lineage (NCBI taxonomy): Eukaryota > Metazoa > Chordata > Aves > Coraciiformes > Meropidae > Merops > Merops nubicus. The sequence goes on from NW_008581931.1 coordinate 40,820, forward strand.
ACGTATACTTTTTTTTCTTAATTTTTTCTTAATTAATTGTAGGGAATGGAAATACATTTTCTGCAGGGGAGTTCAGTATGTGTAGTTTTTTATTTCCAGTGACGGACAAAAAATTTTGGAATATGTGAATTGCTTCGCAGAACAGAAATGTTCCATTTTAGTCTTCTCTTGCCTGTTGCTGCTCAGCCTTTAGGGAGATCCTGGCTCCCTGCTTTCTTTCTCTATATAATGACCAGCTTTTCAGAGACAAAAAATACCAAGTGAAATCACTAGGAGTTCCTATTTCACCTCTCAGATGTGCATGACACTGGTGTGAAAGACAAGGCTGAGAAGCCAGGCAGGACCCAGGGCTGCACTGGAAATACAAGTGCTGAGACTGGAAGAACTGAAAGTAAAGCAAGGAAGTCCTATTAGCCTCCCTAGTAGCCATCAGCATTCTTTGCTTCCAGAAGAGAGACTCAAGATGGAGTAATCCTTAGATTTTCCAGGAAAAAATGGGGACAGGCTAAAACCAGGGACTGTTTTTGAAAATTACCAAAAGTCTACAAATGCTTAAAGAAACAGGCAGACGGACCTGAGTTCCAGAGACATGAGTGGTGCGGCGCCTGGCAGGAGTATAGAAGGAGGGGCTGGCCATCACCTTGGGTGGCCTACAGTTGCTTGAGGCACTACAAAAGAGGCCATCACTGGCATTTGGGGCTCTATTACATGAGTGTGAATATTTATCACTCTGAGCAAAACATTATCCACATTTCTTCCCGGCAAGATGCTATCATTTTCTGAGGTGTTAGAGAGAGGCTTTCAGCTGCGAGGGTTTAATGATAAGCAAGTGCAATTCAAAGCAGAATTGCAATTGAAGTCTACTCCAAAACACTTCTTAAAACCCTGAGTCATTAGAGGCTGAATCACATTATTCTTGTCAGCAAGATCTCTTTAACATCATCCTCTATTTACTGTATATTACCTCATGGTCCTAGTCAAACTGTGCATCTGTTACACAAACATGAAGAATCCTAGTCACTGGAATGAGTCTGACATGATGTGAGCGTTATCTTCTGATGCTAGTTAGAAAACAACAATACCGATTCAAGGAGTTACTTAGGCTCAGTCTGCACACAAAAGAATCTTTTCCTAACAAGCAGGTCACATAATAAGCCTTGTTTTCTCTTTTTCACATTTCACTTATTTGCTGAAGCTCATAGCTGTCTGTTACAAGGGCAATTCTAAAAGTCAAAAGGTTACAGAATAAAGCATCACCCTTAAAAATTCATCATTTATCTGTCGAACAGTGACCTCATGGTGACTCTTTCTCAGCTACAAAGACATTGATTGCATGGCCCTCCAGTCTCCTTCTGTAAATCCTATAAACAAGCCCCTGTGAAATCCCAGCAGAAAATTTAACATGCAGCTCTTGTCACATATTGAAACAATGATGCACTATTAGATTAGATATTAGGATAATTACCACATATTTAGCTCTTTCCAACAGTTCAGCATATAAGATTAGGGGATAAATTGTCAGAAAAAGACACTATTTTATTAATTCTTAAATGTTTTAAAATTTGTCTGTGAAATGTATAGTCGTCTAAGTATATATAGCTTTAGGCTTACTAGTATGACAGGTATTGCATTAAGGAGATAAGCTCCTCTGATCCAGATATGTGTATGAATTTTAGTTCCTTTAGGCATAGAGCTGTTGATGTTGGAAAGGCACAGGATTAGAAAATTTACGCAGGCTGAAAGATAAGGATCAATTAAATAAAAAATTACTTTGGTTCATTTGTTTTAGTGAGACAATATTATTAAAATAGTGAGTCAATTGCTTAGTGCTGCATATGACACAACTACTCAAAGGCTGGGATGAATGATTAAAAGTTTAGAAATTAGAATTGAATCCTTTGCTGAAAGAAAATGCTCAAACCAGCAAATCAAACAACAATAGTTACAGTCTGGATGATGACAAACTTCATTGACAAGGTATATCTCTTCAGCAGTACTCCTGAGGGACCCGAAAGTCAAGCTAGGCTCTTGTCAGATATCACCTTCTGCAGAAGAAGTCCTTTAATCAAAACAGGCCTCTATATTACAGGGGCTCAGCCTTGTTATGATTACTGCATCCTTTCTTTTCTCCTTAACATCTTTTATTTCTGGGGATGATGAATAAGAAGGATTTGGGACTGGATTCCAAACCCTGATTAAGCTCATAGGGTGTATCCTAACGATAGCATGTAATTCATAGTATCACTGAGACAAAGCCTACATCCCAAGCCAGTTTACAAACATATTGAAGAGAGATAGCCTAGCCAGCCTCCTAACCAACAAAGTTATTATTGGAATTGAACTTTTCCCTAATTGCAGTTGAAGTACTCCTGAGGCACCTGGGAGATAAAACTGAGAAGAGCAGTCTTGCTGGATCTATACTTTGGAAATTACAGTGTTGGAGCTACTCTATCAATTCAGACAGCAGCTGGCCTCTGGCAATACTTTTTTCCTTCAGATTAATTAACATTTCCCCTCAGCCCCTTGGTTACAGGCACAATCATAAAATCTGTGCATGTTAGCAGAAGATGCATCAAATACTGTTCACCTAGCCAGCTGTGTAGCAGTAATTTTCTATCTCTGCACGATATTTCCTGATGTTTCTGAGGAGTGGGAGGCTTCAGTGCTGAACGTGAGAAAGATCAGATCTCAAATGACTGGGCTGAAAGCCTGACAAATCTTTCCATTCACCTAAAAAATTGTCCCATCTGAGTTAATTATGCTTTCGTAAGTGGTAAAGCTCTCATCCTATACAGAGTGAGGTTTTCATTTTCAGAAGTCAGTAACAGCCTCCTGTCAACAACACCAGGTCAGGATTTCACAGGTTCCTTCAGGGAGAGCTCACCTTCTGTTTCTCTGTCTCATTGAAAATATACATCTCAGGTTCTTAGACTAACATAAAATTTCCTTTAGGAAATCTTGCCTCAGCCTTGTTGGACTATGGCCTCAATATCTTTCAAGATTGATTTTTCTTATTTAAAAAAAATTTTCTCCTGTATTACTAAGAAATAGTCTTCTTTCAAGGAGGTATGAGATCTTGATGCAAGTATATCAATTGGGTCACAATTTTCTGAGTACCTTTTAACTATCAGCTTGATAACATTGACATCCTCATGGATGTCACCAAAGCTTGCTGTGACTAAGGTTTGCAAATAACAAAACTGCTGCAAAAAACCAGCTTGTCAAATTTGTACGGAATTGCTTCTCCTTTTCATTCTCAACACGACTGTAACATGCTCTCATACAATACTAAATCCTAAAAAAATATAATTAAACAGTAGAGACTGTTCACTGTTTGAATTTTAAACCATTGTGCTGATTGAAGCTGATGAGAAGCTTGAAAACAAACTGTTTCTGCCAAAAGAAGGACCAGATCTTGGACTTAATGATTACATGCATTGCCTCGATTCTGTGACGATGTTCAGTATGCCCTTAGCATTATACAACTACCAATACTTTGTTCTTTAGATTAAGGTAACATCTTTCCCTTCCAGTTACTTTGCTCTGGCTCTTGGAGGAAAAGGAGCAACTGAAATTAGTAGAGAGAACTGCAGAGGAGGACTTAGCTTGTGAAATCTTGGTTCATAGGTATCATAGCTAGCCTACAGAGACATCTACACCAGTTTTTAGAAAATCTCTTGGACAGCCTCGATAAGTAACATCTGGAGGGTTTCTTACAGAAGAAGCCATGAGACAAAGCCCATCTCATATATTAATGAAATAAATGCACTAAAAAAACCTACCAACCAACCAAACCCCCAAAACAAAAGAGAACACTGTGGGCAACAGAAACCCTATATTCCTGAATAGGTCAATATCAAAGATCATCTCTAGATCAAAGCCTGGAAAATGCAAAATGTTCAGATTAGCATGCAAAATAAAACATCAATGTGGAGAGTGGATTTATATGATTATACTATGAATAATTCATTAGCACAAGAAATAGAATTAGCTTTTAAAAATGATCTAACTGCTAGCTCATGTTTAGCAAATCTAACATATAGTAACATCAGGAGGTAAAAGTCCATAATGCAAAAGAAATTAAAACAAATTCCTTTAGGAGTCCAGTTGCCTTATTGCTAAGGGGGAAAAGGGCAGTGGATTAGACGGGTTAGATCATGCCCAAAGAGGTTAACTTGCCTGTAGTCAATACCCTTGCATCTGCAGGTGTGCCCTCAATTGACCTTATTAATATGTGCAACCCGTGTTGCAAACCTTATTTCAGAAACATTAAACTCTGGTTGTTTGAAGCGGCTCCCACTATGCAGAAGCATTCCTTAAACTTGTCGGGGGCTTAGCTGGAGGGTGGATGCATAAGAGCTGAAATGTTTGTCATGAGAGAAGGCTTTTCTCCACTTTCAGTAGATAGAAATCAGAGGGCTGAAGCAGACAGTAGATAATCAATGCTATAGCTGGCATACTAAATCAATACATTACTGGCAACTGTAGCTAGTTTTAGCTGAACCTCTGCTTTCCAGAGCAATCACTCCAAGTCTTGACTTAGTAATTTTCCAGATGAAATTGCATTCAGGCTCTGAGTCTGTATTGTACCGGTCTGACGTTAGCCAGCCTGATACTGATAGTCATTTCCTAGGAGGCTGACTTCTGTCCACTGATAGTACTCAAGAAGCGAGCAGAGCAAGTGCAAATGAACAAGAGCTTGCTGTGGAGAAGCCTTCTAGCTGGTGTTTTGCTTCTTCCCTGTATCCTGTTTCTGCAGATGGTTTATGCAAAGAAATGCAGATGGTGCTTACCTACCCCTTGGTATTTTAAAAATGTTGTGTATTTGTAGTAGTTCTTTAAAGAACGAAGAGTGCCACCGCTAAGTGACATTATGAACAGGAAGCCAAAAGCTGATACAACAATTCAAAAGCATACAAATTAAAGTCGATGGTCAAATGGATTTTCCATTCCATTAAAAATGTCAGGATTGAAAAATTTTGACGTATAAGAGATCATATTAAATATTCATATTAAGTTAAGTGGGGACAAACCCAAAATATAATCCAAATATTGTGCAAAATTAAATTCTGAAAATAATCTGTTTGCCTAAAATGTTTAAATCCAAGTATCTTGTTGACATTTGGATCCTTTCTTGGATCCTTTTGTTTTCTATTTCAAATAGTGGCTGTTTTTCAAATAAAACAAAAGTTTTTGTGCATAATGCCAAAAACAAAACCACCATTGCTTTGCTATGGTGCTTTTGTTTCTTTTCAGTTGTTGTTACCATTATATTATTATTTATTCAAATAACATGATTTATTTTTTATTATCTATACAAATAATTTGTTGTAATAAAATTTACCAGTGTAAATGATCATGACTATAACATGATCTCTTTAAAAATTACTCTTGCTATCGGGTGAGTACCTAACCCAGACGTACTCATTTAACACAGATCTTCTCACTGAATAGAAGTGGACTTTTGAGTTTAGCCTTCAAACAGTTTGGATGCTTCTGCACACTCAAGTAAAGGAGAGCCAGGGGACAGTACCTGGCACAAAAGGTTGAGTGGCACCGACTGGCTCGCTTCTAAACTCATTAAGGCTATTGGCCTGCCAGAGCAGACTGTCTGTTCTGTCACTGGGTCCTCTCTGTCTCCTGCCCTGTGGGGTGCCACTCATGCCTATTACTCTCTGGGGTTGAGGACACTAGCTCAAAACATATTAAAATCATGCTGCAGACTGCCAGAGTGCTATCTTTAGGACTGAGCTGGGAGGGTACCTTGCATGCCCCATGGTTCTCTTATGGGAGAGTGTAAAGGTAAAAAAGAGGTGATACGTACTGCGTACGACAGAAGTCACACTCAGTGCAGTGTGGTCCTTGCTGTCTGTTAGCTGGGATTGCTAGTGTGAGCTACTTCCCAAAGCAAATCCAAAGTGTCCCCCTGGCAGAGCTTGTTGGAGAGGTCCCAGACAGAGACAGATGTGAACTAACAGTTCAGCAGTATCACCAGTCTGGAGGCTTGTGCTTAGCTGCTCCCTGGCCTTCTTTTACTCAGCAGTATAAATCCTGTTATCTGGGCAAGGCTGAGGTTTTAGGAAGTGTGACAATTTAATTAGTGGGAAAAAGTGTCTAAATTTCCTCCTTTTCTCTTAGAGAATACAGATGAGGGCAGCTGTATCACTACATGCACATCATACTGTGACTTTATTCCCCAGATTTGCTTTGTTGGTATTATTAGAAAGCTTTATCAACAGAAAGGCAGCCAGCCCAGCGCTAGTGGTAATATTTGTTTGACACACCATGTTCACTGTTGCCTATTTGTGTTGATGTTTTTGTTCTCACTCAGCCACGGGAAGGTCTCTCCGTGTTTGTTGCACTCCTTCTGTTCCATACTGAGATTTTGTTGTGTTCAGCGCTGTAAACAGCTATTTCTGTACCCTTTTTCCCAAAGAACAATGCAATTTCTGAGCCACATTTGCAGTAACTCCATCTTTCTCATCCCAGTAGCTACTCCTTTTTGCACCATTTTCAGACTCTGTTGCAAGTATATAGGGTCAGTCAGCAATTGCTCGTCTCTCCAGTTTAAAGAATGCTGCATACCAAATATACCTGGTTAAAAAAATCAAGTTAAACTCCACTAGCAGAATGGCCTTTCTAACTCCTCATCCCCTTCCATGTGTGTGTACTGTAACTGTACACTACAGCTGTGACCTTGCCTTCTGCAGACACACCCTAGCAATCCATTTCAGAAGACAGAGTTGTAGGTGCCTGTGAACTCACCTGAAGTGTGTTTTGTTTTAAGATGAATAAGGGGTTATTAGTAACAAGTTTTTACTAGAACTGCTGATGTAGCAGCTTTGGAAGAGTAACTGAAGACATGAGATGGAGTGATCCTTAAACACTGCATAGTAACTTCAAGACTAGAAGAAGGACACAAAGTGCTATGACCCAGATTTTGAATCTGAAGTACCAAAGACATGAAGACAGCTCGGTAACAGAGATGTAATGAAGAGAAGGCACAGCAAGGGGAATTAAGGTGATTTCATCGTTATTCACACTCACCCACATGAGGAAGAGATTTCTGGTTAGCAGAAGCTCTTTTATGGAGTAGAAAGAAAATCACCTAGACACGCACTCACTGGAAGCTAAAGCTAGGTAAACATGGGCTATAAGTAAGAGGCATTTTATTTATTTTATTGTATTGTAACAGATCATTAATCACTAGTGGAGTTTACACAGGGACATTGTGGATTATTTGGTGAGTCTGTCCTGGCAGTGACTCATACCATGGTCTGTTCCTCTTGACACAATTTTCCACATCTAGCCTCCTGCCTTCAGTGCACTCTGATATGTAAACAATAACTCAACATTTATCCAGTAACTCTGCTGCACGTTTATGAATTTTAATCAACCATTGACACACTTACATGAAGTGAAACAAATGAGCGGAGTTGACAAATGAGATTTTTGCTTAGAAAGGAATTTAGATTCATATTAATATTCAGTTCCCCTCTAGGACTCTTGACATCAACTGTGTTTCGGCACTTGTATGGCTGTCTTGAGTCTACATGATTATTTTCTATAGCCCAAACAGGGAGCCCATTGTGCTAAGCATATAATAAAAAGACAGCTGCTGTTTCCGAGAGCTCACAGTCTAAGGCAGAGAGAACAAGTGGCTGGTAGATGAGGATAAAGTAAGTTTGAACTACACTCAGCAAGGTAAGAAGTGCTGTTGATGTACCAGTTAACTAGCTGTTGGAGCCACATAATTGGAATCTGTTCCAGAGATGCGGCAGATTTCTGTATATAACACAGTCCTCACAATTTGGATCAGATTTTTTTAAAAGCTATGCCAGGTTTGTCAGCTAACACAGTTTTCCCTCTTTTCTTTCTGCCGCCCTGAACAGCTCCCTGACCAAGCTCCCCTCAGGTAAAGGTCTTTGTGCCTTTGATTATTTTGTGGCGTTTGCTGCAGCCTAGTTTTCATCAGAAGCCTTTCCCAGCAGACTAACAGCCCCATGAATGAAATCAGCAGGGAGGCTCTTCATTATCACAATTCTGGCAGTGAAGTCACTGTACTTTTATCACTGTACTGGTATCAATTATTTGGAGCCACATTAAATAAATGAAGTCAGTAACATGAATATGTCATGCCCAATTCATACGGAGGCTTATGAACTCTCTTTAAAAACCCCCTCTCTTTTATGCCTGCTGCTTCCCTTATGAATTTTTTGTAAGCTCTGACCTTAGACATTTCTCAATCACTGCAAGCATGCTTAGTTCAAGATTGAATACACATCCATTTTATATGGGTTGAGGGGGGCAAAAATCTTGAGAAAAGCAGATGGCATTAGGAAAAAAATGGCTTTTCAAAGAAGGTTCAATGACCTCCATATAGATATGACATGTTAAAGTCACTGACTTCTTTTTAACTCAGCACTTGTGTATATGTATTTAGTATTATATAATGTACTTGTAAGGGCAAAGCCTCTTCAGCATTTGATCTACAATATTTATTGTAGATTTCTGACTCACCTTCCTTGGGTGTAGCCCAGAGTCACCATAATACCAGTGATGACAATGAAATGGGACTGAATTGGCCAGTGCCCTTTGGCTGTTTGATGGGTCACACCAGTGTCCTGACTGCATTTTTCTACAACTTAAAGACAATCTTATTTATTTGTTGATTCTGCTGAATCAGAATTAGTCTTGACAAAGCCTATTCTCAAAAAAACCCCCAAAAAAACCAAAAAAACCCAACAAAACAAACAAACAAAAAAGAAAACCACAAAAACCCAACTCTCTGTGATTTGGAGATTAATTTTCCAAACTATTTTTAACCAAAATTAATATGTTTTAGTCTGAAGTGGTAAAAAAATGTAAATCTGATGCATAGACTGTTAACTTCAGAAACACCAAAGCCAGTTCATTTTGCTTGTAATTAAACTGACCTGTTTAAACAGAGTAGGAAAAAGAGAACTGTGATGGGAAAGGAGATTTCTTGGACGTTGCTTTGCACATACTCAGAATAAAAAATCCCCAGAACCTTTGAGCTTACTGAGAGTAGAATTACACATGGATGGAAGGAGTAATGGGTAAATGCTTTGTGGAAGTGTTTGCAAACTCTGAAACTCCAAGTCAGCCACATTTGGATGTGTTTCACCCTCTTTTCCACTAACATTAATCAGAATGGGTTTTTTTTGTTTAAAGGAATGTTGGATAAATGGCATTCTAAACTCAAATTTCTTGCAAACACACTTCATTCAAACCTGCCTGAGAAGTGCTTTCTCTGCTTCTAATTCAGTCAGTCAATGTGGCAGCTGAAAGAATGGCAAGTTATAGGTGGCCAATTAAACAGCCAACATAAGGAAGAGTGAATAGGTAGAAAACATAATTAAAATAAATACAGCTTGTAAATAAGCCCAGTCAGAATACAGTCTGATGAAATTATTATGCAGCCTGGGTCTCATGTTATGATTTGCATAGATGCTTAGTTCTTACGTGCTCTACATCTGCTGAAATTTACAGGGTAAAATTCTGTCCTGTTACAAGCAGAGACAAAAGCATTGACCTCAGGATTTTGGAGGGAGTGCATCAGATTAGATCTGTGGCTTCATTACTGGTGTGCAAATCTGAGCAGGTGTTTGTGTCTTTGCAAAACTAAAGCTGACTTAATAAGAAAAACAATAAAACCCCACAATTTTCAGAAAAACAGGGGCACAAGGAGTGGAATTCAGATTAGAAATATGCAGCCAATTATAAGTAAAAAGAAGAAATTATTTATTTCTCAGAACCCTTGGGTTTGGATGCTTTTTTTGTTTTATTTTTAACCAATTTCTTAAGCATAAAGTGAACTGGAAAACCAATGATTTGGCTATCACTTCAAAAAACCCAACCCATGACTGCCATGTCAGCAACAGGAATAATTTGAAAGTTAGTATCACCTGAGAATTTCCAAATAGACCATACCAGATGTCAGTGTTCTCTGTTCAGGAAGCAGAATTGAAGAACAAAAAGGATCTTTATCTCAGTCTTATGTCACATGATAACCAGCTGGAAGAATTTAAAATAAGAGGCAACAATCCTATACCCCAGTTTACCATTCTCTCGTCTCTGGATCACACTCTTTCTGTTTTCTGTCAGGTAATGAAGATATACGATACTTTCACAATGGGCATTTCATCATCAGTTAAGCCACTTTTGATAACATTTACCCTGAAAAGTTGCCCAACCACAGTGGAAGTATCAGAATAAAGCTTTGTGGATTTTTTTTTTTACAGTCTCTTTGCATGTGTTTTCCAGTAAGACAAGTGTGGGAGCTGTATCAGTCCTTCATCATGTATCATCCTGGCATCATCATGGGATTTCATGAAGAAAGACTGTCATGCTTATACCCACAATGACAGAAAATGGGATTGTGTTGCTGTTCAGGGGAGAAAGGAAAAGACAGTTAAGTACACAGCTTACTCATCGGAAATTGCAGGTGTCTCCTCAATTTGGATGTATTTCCACATATTCCTAAACTGTTCATGATCATTTTACCGTACGATTGTTCTGCAAGTGCTTGGCGTCACTGCAGGGGCAACCCCAAAATCAGCCTTTCTGAAATCCATGAATTAAAGCAAACAATCAGATAAATGCAATACTAGGTATTAAACACAAAACTACACATCTGACTGTCGGTAAAGGCAAGAAGGATTTCCAAAAGGCCTTACTGCAATGCAGACTGCCACCTCCATTTGTTTCTGATTGCTATCACACTGCACAGATGCAATGATTGAGAATGAAACCTGAATTTGGTGCTAGAAGTCCACTGTAACATCAATCACTTGAAATAAAAATGTCATGCTTATGATTCTTTGGAAAATGCTGCACTTAACTTCCAAACTGTTGCTTTCAGAAAAGGCTAATTCAGGGTTGGCTACATTAATGTCAATGTCCTATAAAAGTGCCAGCTAAAAAAAAAATGTCAGCAAAGACATTTTTTAAGCCTGTGTCAGCACAAAAGGGTGCCTCAGTTGTTTCATCTCACAACAGCTGCATGCTTTCATTGACATTTGTTGCCCTTTCTTTGTGCACTCATCCTAACCTCATAGGTTATTTCCTGGCCTCCCTTCTGTGACCTATGGCCGACGATGACCTTTAGCTAGAGAATGTGACATTTCGTTCTCCTCTGGCTGACATGTGATGCCCTCATTATTCAAAGGTATGTGAAAATAATGACCTGCACTGACCCCTCAGTTTCCTTTCATTTATTGGTCTACACTAGGTGCTTGTTCAGCAGATTGCTATGACTAGGTGGTAGGGTGTACAATTTCTTTTGAAGAAGGAAGCTCATGAATCCCACCAACATTTTAGCTTTTTGTGTCTGTTGCTCCATTCGAGAACCAGGAGATGAGGTGGTGCAGCTGGGGGAAAAGGCTTTAGGGTTAATGGATCAGTACAGTTTGGGTGCTGGGAACATCTTCACAAGGCTGGCAGATATGGCCAAAGACTTGTGGTCTTATGGAGTGGCAACTGAAGCCCAGGCTGGATACTTACCTTAGGGCATCTCAAATGGTACAGGAGGCCAGTGCGTGAGCTACCGATTCAAGTCCTCAGTTCTCAGTCATCTGAAAGGACAAACAAGTAACCTTAGGAATTCAAAAGAGGAGTGACTGTAGCTTTCCCATCACCAAGATTTCTACCATTCCTTGTTGTGAACACAATGGAAACACAGTCACAGTTACAAAAAACACAATATTAGTCTAACATGCCATCCTTTCCTGGGTTATTCACTTTTTGCATTTCAAATAGTGGAACTTTCAGTGTTCTTCAGAAATGCAAGCCTGAACACATGAGACTTTTTTTCAAGAAGTAGATTTAATCTTCTGTGAGGTGAGACGTGCCCTCATTGACTATAGTAAATATTTCAAATGCTGAAAGTCTGAAGGAGGACCAAAACACTTCTGTGTGGGAGAGTGTGATACCAATTAAGAGTTTATTCAAGATCACGAATATTTAAATCTCCTTTCCTTGAAGAAAGGATGGTTACTTCAGTTCAGGGATGAAGGCATGTATGGAGCAGCATAAGGAACAGATGGCTGCTAAAGACAATTTCTGACTATTAATAGTCCCTCTGAAGAATACAAAAAATACTCAGTTAGGAACTAAGCTCTGCTTCCCATGGCACAGGAGCAGAGCAGCAGCAGAAGATGTTAACACATATGTCAGTGTGTGTTTCTGGCTGGGAGATAGCAGGCCCTTTCCCACTGAAATGTGGGAAGCTGCACTGTGTCTTAAGGTTAAGGTGGAAGATTATCAGCAGCTCTTTGGAAAGGTTTTAGGTATTTGGTATGCAGACTAGGAAACATATTGAAAGTCAGGATCAAGATTTTGACCTTGTCTCAGCGCACTGTGCAAACTAACGCAGAAACTAGGGGAAAAGTCCTAGTAAGCGCCTTTATCAGTAGACTATTTGCCACCACCTGGAGGTTGTAAAGAACTTTGTGTTGGAACATATCCACTAAAGGTGTAAAAGGTACTAATAACTGACACCCAGACATCTACTTGCAAGCTTTGAAGTTTGACCAGGACATCTGGGCCTTGAGGCCAGACATTCATCCTGAACTGTAATCTGGCTAAATAACCCATTAAAAGTTGAGGCTGGCAGTTAGAGGACTGCAGTGTGGTGGGAAGGGAACTCTAGGTTTTGATTCAAGATGGCCTGGCTTTGGGGTGAAATAGAAGAGTTAGTATAATCTGATTAAGAAAAGTATTTTACCTGTCTTGGAAGGAAATGTTACCTATAGATACTTCTACATAAGCAGCCTAACTATGGATGTGACTTACCAGTCATAAGTATATGTCTTCATCAAAAGGAAGCATAGCTGAAAATTTTTGAGAGTACTGTTCTCTGTCTACCAATATCATCTTTGTCCTGCTCAGACTCAGCTTTGTTGCATTGGTCCCAGCAGTAGGTCTGGGCAGAAGGATGAAACCCAAGAATGGCAGAAAGAAATGGCAGCTATGGTACATCCCATCTATTCTGTTGGTCATTGCACAAGGTGCCCCTCATATTATTTTTGTGAGGGCTAGCTACTGATGGATTAATTGAAGGAAAAATAAGAGCATATCAGTGGATCCTAGCTGGTGCCAGGCAGTCGTCCTGTCCCTGACCTGTCAGTGCTTCAAACCCTGTCACTGAGCAGGGCTGTTACATGAATCCTGCCATTACCCTTTGGCTGACAGTAATTTTCATATAACTTGCACATGGCATGCTTTAAAAAGGATTCGGCTAAGGAACAGATATGCTTTTACATGTGACTCCAGCCCAGATCAGATGTCAGATTGCTTGTGACCAATTATATAAATCAGCTAAGCCACCATGGCAACCTAACTCTCTAAAGTTGAGCAGAAATCTTGCAGAAATATGTTTATCAAGTGCCCGGAAGATTATGACATGTGAAATCATGAGTTGCTTTTGACTGCTTTGGCCATGAAGGAAAACTTGTTTGTATGGTAAGAACATGAGTTTAAAAGGCTAGCACTAAGGTAAATTTTAAAACCAAGAGCATGCTTAGACTTTATTGTCTTTGTTTTTCCCCAGAAGCACAGACTCAGAAATGCTCTATTTTTCTTCCCCCCATCTCATTTGCCTCTTATTGTTCAGGAGCTCATAGGGTTTCACTCCTCCCAAGATCCATAAATCAGATGATTAACTCTCAGTCCAAGACTGTTTTATATGAGAAGAAAAAATATAATTGGAATACAATCACCCCCCTACTGCTTTTCACAGCTTTCTTTGCATCTCAATGCGATCTGAATTTCAGATATCTCTTTCTCTGAGATATTTATTTTTCCCCTTCATGCACTGAATCCAAGTGTGCTGCTATCTGTTTCTGCCCTTTTAAGCTCTGGCTGTAAATTAACCATTATCCAACTGAAATAAGTTCCTTTAGAGTTCCTAAACAGTATTTCAGCATGAAAGCTTCCAGACTAGCTGGACAGGAACAAATTGTCTAATACCCTGAGTATCAAGTGTTAATACCAGTTTCATTTTCACCTCTTTCAACATGGGTGCTTAGGGGAGAAGCTCTTTTGTAAGATGGGGTACTGGATGGACTGAAGGAAGAGGAAGTTTGCAAATGCAGTACTCCATTTGCAGGCCCTGGATAAACTCCAGGTTGAAGAATCTGCACATTACACTTACGGTTACTTGCTACTTTGATTTACGTTGATAAAGATTTACTACAACTGAAAAATCTTGCTGATTATGGACCAGTTGTTGCCTTGGAATTTACTGGCTTGTATTACTTTTTGGAAAAGAAAGTCAGAACATTTTCTTGTTAACTTAATATTTAAGGAAACTGGTGGCCCAAGAGTCCTGAATACTAAGATGCTTCCTTTAACCGTGCAACCCACAAGCAGCACAGACTTTTAATTCCTCCCCTCTTCCACTCCAAGCCTTCTCCACACCAAACAGAGCATGTCTGTGGGAGAAATTAATACTCATGACTCACTAAATACCTAATCTTCTTCTCAGACACTGTTGCTGCAGTGATTTGCCTGTGTATGTATGTGCTACAGATACTAGCTTATCTGAGAAAAAAAAAATTACATCTAACCGATTTTACATATTCAGATATCAAATGAGAACAACTTAATTGTTACCACATGACCATGAAGAGAGGCTGAGCACAACAAGCATGATTCCTACAACTCTATGAAACCTGCAAGGTGATGCATCTTTCTGTCTACATCTGGAGTCATTTACACCAGGGACCTCTCAGACAACATCACAGCTTCCCATTGCTCCTCTCTTGTTCCAACAGACACCAGGTTGCTGTGAAGGCTGAGGCAGAAGGTACATGCCTGGATTTCATCCTGATGTGGAGTCCAGACATGGTCAGATGCCAGATCCACATCCCACAGTTTAGACATAGTAATTCATTAAGCAACTGTCATTTAAATAACTACATACCAAGCCCAGCTTTGCTTCTCGTATTTTCATCAGTCTCACCTGCCTCAACAGAGCTACTTCTACAAACATCTTGGGGAATCTGATCTGTCCAGTGTGAGAACAAAACCTTGCAACTAGTTACTTCTGAGTTTGAAGTGTAACACAGATGTTGAATTGGATTTCTAATCTAAAGTAAAATTAATTACTAAAATTATTAAGCCATTAAATAAATACATCTCAATTCACAACTGGTTGTGAATCAGTGACAGGCCAATTAATCAAAAAGAAATAGACATCTCATTTTTCTCGGACTTCACATGCATTGTTCCATAGTAGTGGAACTTTTTGCAGGTTTTCAGCAGTTTGAGGGAAAAGAGTATCTGACTTTGTGTAGGAATCCCACTGACATGATATGACATTTTTATTGTGTTTGTTTTGGTTCAAAACAGCTTTTTTGTCTCTGAATTTTTGGGTAGTGGTTTGCCAATATAGCATAGAATATAGAGTAGTGACTAAGACAGTATTTATTTCAGCTTACTTTAGGTATCTCTAGTGTAAATTTTTAAAATTGAATCAATCACTAAAAGCTCCCCTTATAGTTTTCTTGAATGGGAAATTCATCTGGCCAAATGAAGACTCATGTTTTTCCCACTACAAAATGGAGCCAAAGTGGATAAATTCAGAGGTAGGGAAGTACATTTAATCAGACTAATCCTATCCCTATCTTCAAATATTTCTTCCCTGCTGACCACAGTAGTGCTACATGACAATGTCGACACTGATGCTTCACTAGCTGTACTGGAAAGGAATTTCTGTTCAATATGCTTTTGGTTGCTAGTAATTCATTAAATGGGGTTGTCATGGGGGTACAGTCTCAGAGTAGCCTCGCTTTTTTCCTCTCATCCACTTATACACAGTGTGCACTGTACAATAATTCATGGAAATAAGTTCCAAGCAGAGTTGTTTGTCATTGGGACAGACAACTCTAAAGGCAAAACCAAACAGAATTTGTCAGGTAGAACTCTGTCATTAAGGAATTTGGTTCGCACCCCTGCAGTGATTCATAGTGCACCTGACTGTTCTCTGCCTACCTCTTCATATCATTTTTTTTGTTCACAAAGTGAATAAAATGTCTTTTTGCATACTTTACTCCAATTACAGGTTTTATGGATATCATACCAGAAAGCTAGTTTCAGCTCCTGGCAAACCAGCAGCAGGAGAGAAGGGCTTCCTAGATGTCACCTTCATTCAAACAACGATGAAGTGCAGCCAAAGCAAGGAAGACAAACGAAGGATTCCTTCCCCAGCATTCCTGGAAAAGGAAAGTAATGGAACAGAAACTACAGCCTGGTTGTAATGAAGAAGTAAAACTGAACAGCTATCAGCACTTACACTTTGTTTTTACAGCAAAAACGTATATCCATACCTATAACCTGACTTTGCTGAGCGTGTCCTGCTTGAATCTGAGGTAAGTTTGTATGATGCAGTAAGTAGAGATACCTGAGTTACTGTGGACACCTCACACATCTTAGCTGAGTGTTATCCCAGAAATATCAGGAGAACATGCTGATCCACTTATATTTCCCTGGTATCTGAACTAGCCTGCATATATCTGTACTAGACTGCTGCATACCATTACACACACTGTGACTGTCTCTCAGGTCCCACTATCTCTTTTGGAACTGAGATCTGCTTAATAATTCACTGGCTCAAGCACTGACCACCCAACCAACATCAAATTCAGCAAAGCCACTAGTAATGCTCCCAGGAGACCCAGGCCCTGTCACATCGGCTGCCTGAAATGCCCAAATTTTTAAACTGTGAGCAGCACAAAATTTTTGGTTTACTTTCAACTACTGAAGGAAAAACAATAAACTATCCTACATGAAAAATTCAAACACAGCTTTAAAAACATTAGCCACACAGAAAAACTTGTGTTATATAAAGTGTTCCTCATGAAACAGTGGGAGATCTGGCTGAAATTAGCAAGAATTACAAAACCTCCCACTCTGAAGGTGAAAGGAGGAGTAAGGTTATAATTATATAAATGACTATGGGAGAAACAGTTTCTCTGTGTAGAGCGTAGGATCCAAGCAATGCTAAACACAAGTTGGAAATGGCTTTTCTGAAGCCGGGGATATGTTTTGTCTTCCTTTTCTTCCTTAAAGCTCCAGTAATTTCCCTGGAAAAATTTCCACCCCACCTGTACTCTCAGAGCAAGGGATTCAGATGCTCTCTAGTCTTAACCTCATTTGGTGGCATCACCTTCTTTCACTCTCTCTTTAAATCTTCGCTCTCTTTCACCCTCATTTCTCTCTGTGATTCTCTGTATGGATCTATAACGCCTGCAGAAGAACTGGACTACAGTGTTTATATCTTTTTAGGCTCCACAATTGTATTTACCCAAGGTAAACTAGGATTAAGTCCATTCTTCTGGAACATGTGGCAAGACAAACAAACAAAAATATGACCTTTGAAGGGTTCTAAACGCCAATTGTATCTTACATCAGCTTGCCTTAACTGACTCAAGAAACATAAAACACTTAAACGTATGGCACTTGCACATATTATCAGTTAAATTTCCTAACCCTTCTGAAGTAACCTCTGAATCTGAATCAACAGTAAGTTAAGGTGTCTCTCTTACACATGCCTTCCCCTATAGGTTAAGCAGCTTCTGTTCCTTTGGATTTCTCTTCTACTCTCTCTGATTTTACAACTTGTTTCCATTTTCTCAGCAATGCCCCGAAACGGCATCTCTGTTACAAAAGCATTTCCCACCTTTGTCTTCACTCACCATTTGCACACATCTCTTTC
>NW_008581931.1:58590-66701 GCF_000691845.1 Merops nubicus
TGTAGTCAGATCAGCTGACCCAACTCATTTTGTAGCCAAAGCATTCCTAGAGCCACGTGAACTGTGGGGACACGGGGCCTGGTCTGGGACAAGGCAATTCTTCCTCTTTCTGTGTAGCTGGCTTCAGCTTAAATTGAACAGAAAACCACAATGAGTGTGTAAGATTCTGCTTCCCATCATAAACCTGATGCTCAAACATCTTCACTAAAATTGTCCACAGTGGCAATTATTGCTCTTGAGGGAAAAAAACCCACACACAAGTCATAGCTTTTTTTCTGGTTTTCCCTCTTCACTTTTGTACATTTGAAAATTCAACAGCATGATGTTAGCAAACATCAAATTGGCACAGCTGTGACTGCTGCACATCTAAAAGAACCGTTAGGTGCCTACAGTCTCAGACCTCAACAAACATTTCAAAGGATAGAGCAGAAGTCAACATTTGCTAACCATCAGCATGTGTAATATATGATATCATTATTGTAAAGAAAAAGAAGTACAGGTCCCTAGTACTGCTGTGATAACTGTTGGCAAGTGCTGACATTTAAACAGCAACTAAAACAAGACCTGACCCTGCAGTGTCACCATGAGTATCATTAGCCACCTACTCAAACTCACTAAAATCAAATGGGATTGCTCTCTCATGACTGCAGATTTCAGGATCAAGCCCTTAGTGAGAGAAGAATCTCTCTTGAAGTAAGATCCTGCTCCACTCATGCTAATGGGCATATTCAGTTGTAGCATGACAGAGCTTGTAGCATAAATATGAAGTCTGTAATTTTGAGGCACTAAACTGTTATTAATTCAAATATCTAAGGTATTTTAATTTAAAGCTTCAAAGAATACCTACTTGGGCAGTAGGCATTCTTGCCATTAATTAAAATACAGTTGATGAACAAAACACAGTCAACCATACAACAGAAAACCCAGCAGTTCTGACCCAGCACTCCAGTACAGTCGAGTTAGAGGATAGCAAAAAAAAAAAAAAAAAATCTGTAAAGCCACACCTTTCAATCTGATGTATTCTTTAACATAAATTTGTGTCACACCTTGCACCCCTCACCATTCAAAAACTTGTCAAAAGTGCTTGTCAACAGAGATGACTTGTCACCACCTCAGGGAAGTTTGATGGTATTCACTTCTTTGGGTTTTAAGGGACTTAAATAATGGAAAGTCTTTCACAGAGGTCCACAAGACTGCAAGTAGAGGGCCTTAATAGTTGATTCTATGATTCTACTAAGCTTTCTGATATAAATATACATTGCCTGATCTTTGGTATAATGTGGATTACATGAATTTGAATGAAGTGACTTTTAAGAACATTGATTATTGATCTGATAAACTATAATGGCAAGCCATCAGGAACTATTGTGTAAATAATAATATAAAAAAACTTGTTATGTCATAAAAATTCTTATGAAAAGTACTTATGGCAATTTACATGCTGAGTAACCACTTTTCAACATTAAGTACCCCAGCCAAAGATACATTTTTAAATTAAGCAGCTTTTAATTTATCTATGATTTAAAAAGAATGCTTTTAAACCACTCAGCATATACTTTTTTCCACTTGTGTAATTTTAGAATGGCGAAGCCAATGCTTTTTTTTAATCCCTGAGAACGAAGATAATAGTAAAATAGGTGATCAAGTGGCTGTACGGGGCTTTTCGATGGCTCTTTGTGGCCATACAGCTTTTGTGGCAATACGTACTGACAAACATGCACAGGTCCAAAGAAAAGCCTTTCACCTCAAATCTCATTAACAACTTCCTTTGAGAATTTGCTTGTGTCAGTTATTTCCAGCAAAGATGGAGATACTGGCTATCTATGTTTGAATCTAGAAAGGTCTTGTTGAACAGGCTTTATGCCTTATAGCAATGGAAGTAGAGGAGTTCTTGCGTATCACAAGTAATCTGCCATGTCCTACTAGGAGAAAAAAAAAAAGGAAACAAACCAACAAACGAGAAGGTGGAGCTGTTTGGGATGAAAGGCAGCAACACAGAAGGGCCTGCACATACCAGAGCTGTTAAAGGCAGGCTGAATGGGGAGCAAGTGACAGTACATACAAATGACGCTACAATAAAGCAGCTGCATTCAAGGAAGCAGACGCGCAAGGAGGGAGAATGATGCTCACAGTTGGAATGCTGTGGATCAGGAGTGGAGCCCACAGGGAAGAAAACAGAAGTGAAAGGGTGCTGCAGATACCACCCCCACAGATTTCTCCTGCTGGCAGAGCAGTTCACTGGCAGAGCAGTACGCTGCGAGAGGGTTCCCTGCGACACAGCCACTCGGTGACTCACCCAGACAGCCCAAACGAGACACCAGAAAGTATTTACAGTACCAGCAACATAAATGCAAACAGCAGAGAATGTGATAGAGAAATTATTTTAGAAAATATACTGGCATGAAACAAAACCCAACCAAACACATATAGAAAGGACTGCAGGGTTATTTTTCCTGAGTGTTTTGGATACTGTTACTCTAACTGGGGTCTCACAGCCACGTGGACTCATGTGCCTTCCTCAGCACTCCTCTTTGTGAGAGCAAGAGTCCAGACCATGACCCAGAGCTACCTCATATTGCAGTGGGGACCTCTGTCCTTTGAGAGCAGGACGTTCCTACACTTGCATATTTGTGCAGAGTCGCAATGTACCTACTCCTCCCTGCAGTGGCATGGCATGAAGTTCTCTTACAATGAGGGTGGCTCCAAGACGAGCTCAGAAGACATGGGAGAGTTCCTTGGGAACTGGAACTGACCCCAGCCTTACCCATGTTCCTCTCTGGATTTACTTAAAACTGACTTGACCCACTCAGCTAGCACAAACAAGAATGACAGGGAAGGATAATTGCACTGTAAATGCACTGCAGATCACTGTAGTGGAGTTTCCTCAGGATGACAAACTACAGTTTATGGAAAGCTGTTTGTTGCAGGGAGCAGCACGTACAGAATTAAAAGCAGTCAAGCAGAAGTGGCAGTTTCTTAACTGTCTGCTTTTATTCCTGTTTTAGCAATATGTATTTAGTGTGGCTTCTCTCTGTGATGCCACCCATTGCTGGGCAGGACATTTCTTATATGTAGCCAGAAGACATATATTTGCAAAGAGAATGTACTCCAGGGTAGCTTAATATTGCCTTTCTCATGCATTTCTCACCACACTTTAATTTTTAATCTCTGGCATACCGAGAACATGTGCCAAACAGCATGTGTAACTTTCAGAGATAACCTGGAGTCAAGGTGTCTGACAGAGAGTCACCAGCACAACCAACATGAACTTTGGCCTCACACGGCTCATTCCAGTTTGCCCACGCTAATGCCTCATGTTCCCACAGCAGATGCCAGTGCCTTGTCTTTGCTAGCTACACACATACTCCGAGGGAGTACTTAGGTATGTGGTTACATATGTATTTGCTTTTGGTCAGCTGCTGTTTTGGAGATCTTTTTTTTTTTGTGTGTGGAATAATGGAAATTCCACTTGTAATTTTGATGGGAGTTTAAAGTTCTGGCAATATCTCCCAATGTGCAATGTCGTGCTCTTTCAAACTCTCAGAGTAATAAAATGTTGAGAACGTGACTGGTTAAACAGAGCTGAACATGTCAGAAACTGCTCTGTAGATATTTGGAGAAAAATAAAAATGTTCCATCTGTCTTGACTACATCTGTGCTCTTTGTGTATTTAATTTCCCTGAATGTTATAGAAAACAAGCTCCTTAACAGCTTAGCAAGACCTGCAATTATTATTTTTAATGTTTTTTCAAAAATTTAGAAAGTATAAAGGAACGATAAAGTGAACCTACTTTTACACATTGAGCTATATACAAAAGAGTTATGTGACATGTATCCACTCAGGAAGCAAAAACCAGCCCTCTGACCCTTCTGTCCAGCAGGTTTAAATGCCACACACTCATGACAGATGTCTTGAGAACAATCTCACAACCA
Organism: Merops nubicus; assembly: GCF_000691845.1. NCBI lineage: Eukaryota > Metazoa > Chordata > Aves > Coraciiformes > Meropidae > Merops > Merops nubicus. The sequence continues at coordinate 62,524 of NW_008581931.1, forward strand.
ATACTTACTTGCAGCAACTGAATGCATGACTTCAAGTGAGGAATACATTTTTTAAAAAGTGCTCGAATCACTGAAATAAAAGCCCCTGTTTGTCAAAGAAGTTATTCCCTCCGAATTATACAGTCATCTGTCAAAACAGCCTAGCTTTTTTTTTTTTTGTGCATTTTAATAATTGGTCAGGAGTATTATTCAATATTGTTTACGAATGTCTGGTGTGTAAAGGGTCCTGTACAGTGAAAAGCGTATTTGATGTCTGTAGGAGTTCATGAACAACCCAGGGAAAGGTCATCTTGGTGTCAAAGGCTGCAAGAAATGTCACATGCTTTCTCTTAATTAATGCAGGCTAGGAGAGAATCCTCAGGGAGGACCAAAGATCAGAAGGAGGAAACTGACATTGTTGTACCAATTATCACTGCTTATTTGAGCATCTCCCTCTTTGTGATTACCCCAATTTAACCAAACATGTAATTTGTAGGCTGCATCAGTTTATCATAAGTGAATCCACTTGGAAGAGTGTTCATTCCATATTTAAATATAGATAGACCCATCCTTGCCAGGTGCTGAGTTTGCTCAACTCCTACTGAAATTAGCAGGGGCTCAGCATTTTGCAAGAATCGCTTAACAGTGCCCAGAATTGGGTTCTTTATGTGCCTTATACATCAGCCCCAAATCTGTGCTCCTCTAATGTCCATTTGCACAGTAATCCATATTTCTTTTCATTCATTTATTAGCAAACAGACATCCACTTGGTGTTTCTCCTAAACAAATGTTAGTGGCTGTCACTACTAGATACTTAGGCAAATTGAATGTATTCCTATTCCCTTTTGCACCATAGCAATATTATGCAGTGTACTTTAGCTTTCAGCTTTTCCTTATGTACAGAATATTTATGGTCCATTTTGGAGTTGTCATCTAAGCACTTGGGGTAATTTTCTTATTAAACAGCAGAATATTAAAGCAATGGGGAACAGCAGGTGGTGTGTTTCTGGCTATTTTGTCATGCCTCAGGCTGAGTTGCCATCTTCCACCCAAAATAATGTAACACTGAGTATTAGTACAAGAAAAAAAAAAATCCCAGTAAAACCAGATTTAAAAAAAAAAAAAAAAAATAAATATTGCACTGTAAGTGCCAAACATACATGGGGGCATTTTTCATGTGGGAGCTCTTCAGAGAGAGAAAGTGATTGATTTTTATAAAAGCTGGCATGCATGACCAAGGGCAGATGGTGCATAAATTTGGGCCCCAGTCTTACATTCTGCTCTGTGTAGGTGGACCACAGAACTGCTGTGACTGAGAAGAAAGAATACAACCGTGAACAGATGAGAGACTCCTGGGTACCATGGTCAGGCTGTAGGATTTGCATTGCAATAATGATTTTAAAGCCAGCTTTTTGCCAATATATGAGCTAGAATTTATATGCTAGTATTTACATGCTCCTGATTGATTGTGTGAAATGTGTGAGATGTCTCTGCCTAAGATACAGTCTGTGCTGCTATAGATTGTGTGATAGATGTTTGCTCATACAAACATCTAAACATTAGACCCTGCTAAACATTAGGTCTCAGCCATCATCACAACAAAGAGGAAGATATGAAATACCCTCCCTAGCTCAACGTTGTGGTGATGGCTAGAGGGATGACAGAAAGGTGAGGAAATAGAGAGAGAAGCACTGTTAGCAAGACAAAGGACACCGCTCAGTTTCCATCAAAAGACAATCCACATGGCTCCTCATATCCATATAGATGGCTGTTAGTGGATAGTGGATCTCATGTCTTCTTTCACTGAATCCCATGTCTTCTATGTTTACATCTGTTGCATTCAGCTGATTTTCTATTACTGTACCTATCTAATGCATTAATTCAAAGTACACAGTCATTTCATGCCTGATGACACTGAAAATATAGCAAGATCTCAGAATATATGCCACAAAAGTAATGGATCATGTGAGCCAAACACAATATTTCTTTATCATTTTGTTGTGAATTTACATATGTAAAGCATAAGCTGTCTTCATGGGGTAACAAGCCTACAAGGCTCCAGTTGAAGTTTCCAAATTGGAAAACGTCTGACCTACCTTTTTCTATATGGGCCTCCAGAAAGGTGTGCAAGTATGAAGAGGAAAATATTTGTCTTCCTGCTATTGAAGACAAATAGATGGGCAAAGTTCAAAAGAAAAATCCAGTGTCTCGAGAGAGAACAAATTAAGGAATGTCAAAGACCGAATTTAGCAATCTTAGGAAATGAGGAACAGATATACACTACAATTCGGGGCTCTCACCATATACTGGCTTTTTCCAACATTTGCAGTAACCAATCTGCTATTCCAAACTCTAACAGTAAATACATTTCTTTACTGTCTAATCCCTCACATTATCATAGTCCCTGTTTCACAGAGAATCAGTTCTCTAAGAACTGGGTTAGCAGAAGCACACAAAATTAGACAGCGATGTACTGCATCCGTTTCTTAAAGTGTTGCCTACACCTCATAATTTCCTTAATTTGTTGTACCATGGGCAAACTTACAAAGCAGCCTCAATCTGTATTTCAGTTTCACAGGATCCTTCAGCACTTCCAGAACTGCTGAGAACCTTGATCACGCCTGCCCGCTGGGGTGGTAAAAGAAGAAATCCCCATAATTTAGCTCAGAAATTACGGGGTCTGACTGTTGGTCCTAGAGCAGCTAGACTAGGTAATTGTACAGCGCAAAGGAAACACCTGGTGAATATTCATATTTTTAGATACTTCTTTGTTTTACTGGCTTATGAATATTCACATGAACAGATTCTGGCTCACACTGGGAGAGTCTCTGTTGTATAAGTATCTATGGTAACATATCAACAACAGGCTTTGTGCACAAACCTGGTTTTCTAACTAATTTTTCTTGATTTTTAAGATGACCAGCTCTGGTGAAAAAAAAATAAGTTGTTAGTTCATCTTGGAAACCTAAGCTCATTGTTTCTCAAACATTTTCAAGAGTGGTTTGCACAACAGTTATTACTGCTTTATTCTTTATTTACAGATGCCTTGAGGACATTTTACATTTGGCTTTATATTGAAACAATATAATTGCTAAGACACTTTTCAGGTGGCTGTTCTACAGCATATATTTTTCTAGCATTTGTGTTTTAAAATTGGTAATGAAACCCTTCCATCATACATTAAACAGGAGAGATAAAGTGTAAAAACAAGGGCTGTACCTGATACTTGAAAGTTGCTATTCCTGACAGCACTTCATCTTTTTCATACCCATATTGGCTTTTATCCCAGCCTATCTATTCCTTAATGTAAGTGTTATAAATTGTTGTAAAGTGCCATAAAATATAATAAACATGAATCAATATTTCTTGGTTAAAAAAACTTAGAAATGCTGATGAAGCTCAGGTTTATTATAGATGTCCTGAGCCCACAACGTGCCTTTTTTTTTTTTTTATTTCATAATTTTTTCAGATCTTGAGTTCATGCACGCACTCACATTCATTCTTCACAAATCAAAGAGGCAGTGAAATTCAAATTACTAATGCACAGCTAATGAGGCATCTAACATTAACATAAACCAGTTGTTTCAGGTAGGATATCCTGTATATACAGGTTGTTATGTTGGGTATATGTTATCCAATTCAAGTAAGCTCCTCATGGATCTAGTAAATATTAAGTATGTGCATGGCATCAGAAAGTTTGGAGATTACTCAGATGCTTAAAGTTAAGCATATGCTTAAATGGTTTGCTGAATCAGGGCTTTAATGAAGAAGCATGGCACAGTAGTGCTATTTGCTACAAAAATTCATCATTGCCATGGATCTCTGCTCATTAAAGAAGATGCTATGATTTGTGTTAAAAATATGAAAGAAATATGATGCCTGCATGGTGCATTAAATACCCAAGCATACACACGCATTTAAATTCTTGCTGTCTTTTTAAGGATGTTGTTGTGAATGATGTTCTTGTATATGCAAAAGCATCCTTCATAGTGAAGTGACAGTTTGTTTCCACATCCAGCTGATGCTTTTTACATATTATTAATATTATTTATTCTCCATCTGAAGCTAATGACGGATTTCATTGTCCTTAGTTGGCTTGGTGGTTTCACTGGAGGAACCACCATGGGCTGCAGCACTCGGAGGCGTATCGGAAGACTCTGTGTCTGTGAAGGAGGGTGTTGCCGAGCTGGCCCTGGCAC
>NW_008581932.1:0-262 GCF_000691845.1 Merops nubicus
ATGATTCTATGATGCTCCACCTCGGGGACTTTTGCATCTACAGCAGACAGCTCAGGTCACAGAGGTCCCTGACATGTCCCTCCAGCCATGTGGGTTCAGAGATGCAGCTGATGGCAACCCCCTGGTGAAATATCACAGAACCCCAGCGTGGTGGGGTTGGAAGGGACCTCTGGAGATCATCTCAACCTACCCCCTGCTCCAGCAGCTCACCCACAGCAGGGTGACCAGGATGGTGCCCAGCGGGGTGTGGGATATCTCCAGA
>NW_008581932.1:502-5709 GCF_000691845.1 Merops nubicus
CTGGCCTGGCACAGAGATGCTCCAGCCCCTCAGCAGCTTCACAGCCTCCACTGGACTCTCTCCAGTAGCTCCTGGTCTCTCTTGAACTGGGGGGCCCAGCACTGGGCTCAGGACCCCCAAAGTGGAGCACCCCTGTTTGCTGCAGGGCAGCTGTGCCTGCCATGCCTCGGGGTGGGGGGGAACCGAGCCAGGGACCTGCTGCTGACTGCTTGTGGAACAACGTGCTGGAGATTCTCAGCCCAGGTCAAGACCTTATGAATTTTTATCTCTGCTAAACATCTCAAAAGACACCCCCTACAGTTTATTTTGCATTTTCAAAGCTCAAGTTAGATATTTTAGATGAAGTTAGATCTAATGTTAGATCCTTCAGGTTGGTGGGATCACAGGGTCATCTGCTGCCAGATGCCAGAGAGCATCTGATCAGGAAATGAAACCACAGGGAGCCTGGGGAGGGGATGATCCCCTCTGCTGCTGAGCTCTTTCTTCAGAAGGCTGCGAGTGCAGCTCGGTTGTGTTTCCTGACAGTAGCAAATTCTTTGAAATAATGGGCTTTGTCACATTTGAAAAATGTTTCCATTGCAAGGGTTGCCCAGGGCTGTGCCAGGCTGCCCAGGGCAGTGGTGGAGTCCCCACCCCTGGAAGGGTTTCCAAGCCGTGGAGATGTGGGGTGAGGGACATGGGGCAGTGGGGACCTGGCAGGGCTGGGGAATGGTTGGACTCAATCATCTGAAAGGTCTCTTTCAAGCCAAGAGACTCTGATTTTTGCACACTGGGTTTTATTGTAGCTCACTATTGAGGCCTGTCTGAACTTCCCTCTCATGCCGTTTGTTTTAGTTGTTTTTGGAAACAGAAGCACATTTATTTCCCTCTGTCAGGCACAGCCCAAGGGACAGTGGAGATGTCGCCGTGTCCCTCAGGCCACGTTCTGTTGCTGTGCACTTCTGTAGAGGTGATTCCTGGGGCTGTGGAGGGGGGAGCTTTGGTAAATATTTCAACAAAAGAGGAAACCACCTGGGCAGGCACCTTTTTGAGTACGTGCCCTGCTTTTATGCATCCAAATAATGTTAACAAATTAATTATTAAAGCTGAGTGCAATAAGTGTTCTCAGAGAACTGGAGAAGGGCAATAGTGGGGGACACTGAGGTTCTTCTGCTGCTGGTGATTTGCAGAAACCTTCTGGAGATGTGTTGAGGACCCAGGGGTGGGTGGGGAGGGTGGGGGAGCAGAGCTGGCTGGGGGTGGGGTGCACCCCGGGGTCCCCACAGCTCTGGGGATGGGGCATTGCCCCCGTGACTCCCTGCCAGGCTCCAGCAGCACTTGGGGCTCTGGGTTCCTCTCCTGCTCCCTGTTTTTCTCTGAGTAAATCAAGTTCAAGGAGAGCAATGTGCTGGACTGCTTTCTGAGCAGAAGGTGAAGCTTGACTGAAAGGCAAATCTTTTCCCAAAATCTTAAGCATTGCTTTAAATTTCAACAGAAAACCCAAAAATAATCACTTATTTTTTCTCATTTCTTTTAGGTGATAAAAATATTTGGCTTTAATTTTGATTCATTTTGAGTCCCAGGAAATGGCTCAAGGCTAAAGTGCATTTAAGATTTGATGTGGCACGGGCAGCTCTTCAATTTGGGATTTGCAGATGGGGGGATCTGCCCCAAATCACTCAAAGTTTTTTAGGGGGAATTCAGACCCTCAGATGGGTTTCAGCGGGTGGGATCTGTGACCTGGCATCACTTGAGCATCACTCAGCAGCAACTGCAGCCCACCCAGGTACCCACAGGGGCTTCCACCCGTTCCTGTGCCCCAGTGCTGAGGCTCTGAGCCTGTCCCAGGCACTGGGCACCAGCAGGGATCCTGCACTGGGCTGTGTCCTGCGTTTTGATTGCCTCCTCTTTTTAATTCCCACAAACAGTCTGTGTACCTTGTCCTAAATGGGTAGAGATTAATTTAAAAACATTTTAAGGAAAAAAAAAAAACCATCAGATGACTTTAAGCGCTTTTCCTTTTGGACCCCTGTAAAAACTGAACTCCCTTGGGACTTGAATTCATCTTTCATCCTTGCTTGTTATCTTGTTTCTTATGCACTTCCTTAATCCATATATTGCATAAATGTTTATTCGTGGCTCTGTTTAATTTTCTTCCTGACCTTCACAGTTGCCCTGTGGGATGGGTGAAAGGCGGCAGCTGTTGAAAGGGAGAGTAGCTCTGCAGTGGATTTAATCTGCAGCCCAAGCTCAGCAGAGCAGATATTAAAAGCCAAGTCTGCTTGTAGATCAGAGTCTTTACAGGTAGCAGAAGAAGCCTGTACGCAAAATAAACATTTTTTTAATTCTTATTAAATATTAACTCTCTATTGCAGCTCTCTCTATATATATTCTAGTCATAACTAACAAATCCCACAGATTTTAGTGATCTGAATGTAATGATGCCTATCAGTCAGTAAATAGCAGAAAAATTAGCAGCATGCCCATAGATGAGAAATCGTGATTTGCCTCAGCCTCTGAGGTTCCAGAAATACTACAGAAGCCAATTTTTGTCACAGGAAAGAAGATCTTCCCAGGAAGTAGTTGCATAAACGGTGCAGCCTGCTCAGTGTCATTGTAATAGGACTTACAGATGTCTTCTACTAGATTTTATTTCATTTCCCCACCAGAATAAAGAAGAGCCCAGTCAATTAGAACATGAGCAAAGCATGTACTTTGGAGAAAATCATTTCATCTGCACTCTGCAAGTCTGGAAAATTCTCCCATCTTCTACCACGCTGGTAGGCTTGGTCATGGGGCATCATCTGGGTGCACTGAATGTAACCAAGAATATAATTCTAGTCCTTGAAGATGAGAAATGAGGCAGTGCACTAGAGGCTTGATGTCACCCCAGTGTCACTGGCACGTGGAACTGGGGCTCTGGGAAGAAGTCGGAGCCAGTGACTCCATTCCTGTGGGGATCAGTCTCTCGGGGCTGGCAGATGTGCTCAGGCAAAGGGGCTCCTCCTGACAGCTGAATGAAGAAGCAGCCTCTGGTGCAGAGGTTTGGTTTGGGAAAGTCTTTACAAAGGTGCCATAAGGTGGAACAGAGACTGGTGTTAGAGCAGGCAGGTCCCTTCTGCCATAGGCAGGGACCACCCTACTGAACCAGTTGCTCCAAGCCCCATCCAGCCTGGCCTTGAACATCTCCAGGGATGGAACATCCACAGCTTTCCTGGGCAACCTGGGCCAGGGGCTCACCACCCCCAGTGTCAGCAGTGTCTTCCTTCTCTCCAGTCTAAATCTCCCTCTTCCAGTTTCAAACCATCCCCCCTTGCCCCATAGCAACAGACACTGCTCAAATGTCTGTCCCAAACTTTCTGCCAGGCCCCTGGCAGTCCTGGCAGCCCCCAGGGGGTCTCCCCAGCTGGAGCCTTCTCCTCTGTGGCTGCCCCAGCCCAACTCTCTCCTGCTGGGCTCCCAGCAGAGGGGTTCCCCCCTCGGGGCATTGCTGGGGCTCCTCTGGCCCTGCACCAGCAGGTCCCTGGCTCTGCTGTGCTGAGGACTCCAGAGCTGGACCCAGGACTCCTGCTCTTTCTTGTTTACCTGCAAGATCTGCAGTTTTAAAGAGAAAATTAGGAGGATGTTGCCACAGTGGTGCTCTGGAGGGAACTGCAGGTGGATGTACAATGGGACCAAGAGGAGCCTCCAGATATCTACAGGTATTCTTACCCATGCAGGAGATCCATGCAAGCCATCCACATCCTTTCAGTACCTCCTGCCTCTCCCTCCCTCCCCAGCTGGCCACAGGGGAGCTGGAGGGATGATAGGAGTGATGGTCTAGGTGCTTACCTCAGCCCACAGCATTGCTGAGACTCTTACTAGGCTATTATGCCTTGTTCCACTGGCTCATATTTCAGGATAATTCAGTTATTCCTCAGTTCCTTACAAAACTAAAGCTTGTGGTGCTCAGGTCTTCTGCAGAGGGAGATGGAGAGGTGATGGATCATGTCGTACAGGTCTGTAGGCATAGGAAGGGTGTTCAGTAGCAAGACTGAGCTCAGTCTTACAGAGAAAAACACACATGGGTCTGACTTCTGAAAGGTGAATTTGGTGGAATGCTTTTGACCTAAGAAGCTCTTTCCCAGCAGCGAGGGGGTATTTAGTTGCTGAAGGTACATACCAGCCCTGGCAGTGGGAGAACCACCTGGAGTTGCCAGGATAAGACTAGACAGCTTCTAAAACATCTCAGGCTTCTGAGAGAACTTCCAGAGCCCAACACTGCCTGAGCTCAAGCTAAGATCCTACCAACCCCTGTGGCCATATATTCCACCAATACATTAATATCACTGAATTTAGTTCATACCAGATTCTGTGCTCCACAACCACGGCTGCACGTGGAGTGAGTTTCAAATGGTTTGCTGTTAGACCATAAGGTTTCATCCAAATTAACATGCTTGCCAAAATACTACAGATGTGGGTTCTGAGCTGGTGGGGAGTGCCTGTGGAGTGCCCGTGGGCTGTGGGTGTGTTTTCTGTAGAGGTTTGTATGTGGGGAGATTTTATTACAATTGCTGGTGTGATCCAGCTTCTCTGATGCATCCTTATGCCACTCTGCTCCCAGGACCCACTGAAATCAGAGTTATCCTATCTCAGATCTGTTGTGATCAGTGGAATTAATTAAACAGTCTACTGAGCAGTGAGTGGCTCTTTCATCCACCCCTTTTCTGGTGATGGGTTCAGGAAAGAGACAGAACTAAACCTGACCCTGGCACAGCACCAGCCCCAGGAGGTCTCCTCAGAGGTGCTTCAGTCAGCAGTGGCCCCCCTGTGCCATGGCAGGAGCCAGGCTGCCTCCTCCAGCCACCTCCTGTGCTCAGCAACACCTCACAGGTTAAAGAAATAAGTAGCTGGGATTTAGGAAGGTATTGCTGAAAATGCTGTAGGCTGGATAAAGCACAGCCTGTGCCCCAGTGCTGACAGTGCCCCACTCCTGGGGGTTTCTGCATTTCAGGGGTGCCCTGGGGAAGCAGATTCAGTTCCCATCCTCTGGGCACACCAGTAAGAATTGCTCCCCAGCTTTTCTCCCTTGCCAAGCTGAAAGGTGAATGATGTTAAACGTGGGCAGGGGTGGGGGAGACCTGTGTTAACAACCCCCCATGTGTAGGCCTGGGGAACCCTCAGGCTAGGTGGGGTGGGCATGTGGGTGGCAGCTGGTCCTGGTCTCCTGAGAGACTCCTTCAGCACGA
>NW_008581932.1:5740-12153 GCF_000691845.1 Merops nubicus
CAGGGGTCTGCAGAGAACCGTGGTTGATCAGTTACCTCCTGGCATGGACATGACTCCTGTGTGTGGTTCAGCTCCTGGAGATGGTCTGTGGTGACTTGGTCAGGTCATTTCTTCCAAAAGCCTTTTCAGGTCCCCACGTGAAGCCAGTTGTCACCTTTATGAGTTAAACTATGGCAAATCCAGAAGTCTGTCTCTGTTCAAGTGATGGTGTAAAGCTGCTTGGACTTCAGAGGTGGGTGTCAGCACCCTGCCTGGCTTCAGGGGCTGGGGAAGGTTGAGCCTGCCCCACATCTTCCTTCTCACAGCACAGGGAAGGGAGGCTAACAGTGGATTCCAGCTGGCAGAGGGGCTGGTGTGGATTCAGGTGGGGGGATTTTGGCTGTGGCAAATTGGGAGCAAACAAGTGAAAGAAGATGGTGGCTTCCAGGAGGGTGAAGCTCCAGCTGGACAGAGACTCAGGTTAGGGGAAGGGAAGATTGTAAATATATTTTTTTCTTCATTTTATCGGTACCAATTTACTTCACTGTGATTTTAAAGCAGTCATTACAGATGGTTCTGAAATACCTACGTGTAAAATGTGTATCTTTTACATGTATTAGTACAAAATTTGTTATTTACCATCTAGAGAATAATGCCTTTCAGAAACATCAACAGGGTAGGTCTTGTTCCCCCATCAGTCTGATTTCTACAGCAAATGTGATACAACATATAAAGAACTAGATATGTTTGTAGGAAGAAAGATTGGTTCCAAAATCCAGGATTCCTGCCTTCCTTGCTGGGACCCTGAGTCCCTCTCCTCCCTGTGTAACCTTACAGAAATTAAAGCATCCCCTTAAGGGTTGGCCATTTAATGCTTCCCATCATTTCCCATCCCTGTGGAACTCTATTCTCTGGTGCCCAGATGTCCAAATAGTGCAGAAAGTGGAGGTCAGTGAAAAATGCTGCTGATGACATGGAAGGAAAAAAATCTAGCTTATTTTTTCTTAGCCACGTTTCTACTGCAAGCCTAGAGGCAACAGAAAGCAACAGAAATAAATGTCTTTGCCTCCTCTCCATGAACAGCTATGGCTCTCCAAGTACACATGGAGGAGATGTAATAGGCATCATTATTTTTAAAAGTACAAGAAAAATTTAATTTTATCTTCTGTTCAAACTTAAACAAGCGAGCTCAGCCTTTCCTGAAACAAGAGCATCCATCAGCAGCAATTTACTGGGAGCTCAATAACAATACCTGCTCTGCACATGAGGGAGGAGGTTGCTGCTTCCTTGCTGGTACCATTTCAAACCCACTGCTGGGGTGAGGGGAGTGGGGTGGTGAGAGCTGTGGAGAAGAGGTTTCCATGGGTGTATTTCAACAGCTCCATGGACTGTTACCAATAGTGGCAACCTGGGTATCACAGGTCCTCTCAGCCCTGGTGGGGTCACAACCACCCCCTGCAGTGCTCCAGGCTGGGGGAAGAGGGGCTGGAAACTGCCTGGTGGGAAAGGACTTTGGGGGGTTGGTCAGGAGCCAGCTGGAGATGAGCCAGCATGAGCCCAGGTGGCCAAGAAGGCCACCAGCATCCTGGCCTGGGTCAGCACTAGTGGGGTCATCAGGACCAGAGATCATCCTCCTGGAGTCAGCACTGGGGAGGTCCCACCTCGAATTCTGGGGTCAGTTTTGGGCCCCTCCCTCCCAGAAGGACCTTGAGGGGCTGGAGCGTGGCCAGAGAAGGGCAACGGAGCTGCTGGGGAAGGGTCTAGAGCCCAAGTGTGGGGAGGAGCAGCTGAGGGAGCTGGGGGTGCTGAGCCTGGAGCAAAGGAGGCTCAGGGGAGACCTTCTGGCTCTGCACAGCTCCTGACAGGAGCCTGGAGCCAGGTGGGGGTCGGGCTCTGCTCCCAAGGGACAAGGGACAGGACAAGAGGAAACGGCCTCAAGTTGCCCCAGGGGAGGTTGAGGTTGGCCCTGAGGAACAATTTTTTCCTTGGTTCATGGTTGGACTCGATGACCTTCAAGGTCTCTTCCAACCAAAAGAGTCCTGTGACTGTTTGCAGCAGGTTTCCATTCCAACTCCCTCCTTGTCTCCTCCCAGTCTCTCCGAAGATATTCCGCATCTCCAGCGACCTCGTGGTGAACGAGGGGAGCAACGTGACCCTGGTGTGCCTGGCCACGGGGAAGCCCGAGCCCTCCATCTCCTGGAGACACATCTCTCCCTCTGGTGAGTACAGCCCCTCTCCTCTCTGCACTGCCTCTCCAGGAGCAGCCCTTGCCTTTGCATTTGACAGAAAATCAGTGTTTTTCTGTGGCCTAAAAATTTAGTATGTGCTGACTAGGCTTCTAGAAGATCACAGCTTCTCCAGGTTTCAGCTGAGATCCATGAAAACTAGAATTCTACTATAATATAAGAATGTAGAAATAAAGCCATCCTAAAGAGGAGTATATTTTTAAGCTGGTTTTCACAGGCTCCAGCCATTTATCAAACAATTCCAATTAAAAGGAAAACAAGGCAGTCATCAAGGGCACACAGGGCTCTCCAGGAGCAGGGGTGAAAGTTAAAAACTTGAACACATCATGCAGTAGATTTAATTTAACATAACCACCATTGAGCCATCGTTCCATGAGAGGGAATAGTTGCTGAGAGTAGTTTTATTGAAGGCATTAAATGACATGTGTGGCAAATTGTGAACCAAATGGCAACTTTTCTGTTTATACTTTTATTTACTCACAACATGTTTGAAGGAGATCTTGTGGCCAGCACTGGGCCTCTCTCCAGTGGGTGCCCTGGGGCAGGAGCTGGCTCCCTGCGAGCCAAGCAGGACCTGTCTCACTGGCTGGGGACATCCCTGCTCAGCAAACAGAGCTCCTGGCTCTGGGGGTCTTGTGTTTGTGCAAGGAAAGGCTCCTGCATGCCAGGCTGGGCTTCCACCCGTGCTGGGAGAGGCACGGAGAGCATTGTGCACTGAAGGGCTCTCTGTTTGCTCACCTGGCTTCTGTGGAACTGCAGAATGGTTTCCTGGGCTGTCAGCTCACCACAGTGTCTCATAATCCTGAGGAATGGTTGGCTTTACAAAGCAAGGTCTGAAAAAAAAAACCAACGCCAAAACTTCTGACCTTTATGACAGTGACAATGAATTTGGTTTGAAGTGTCCATCGAGGGACTAGAGCAAAAAAATCAGTTGTAGCAAAATATGGATTTTAACTAAATGTCAAATAACACTTTATTGGAACCTGTGGTGATACTTTACAGTAATAGCTTAAAGCATTAGATTGTCTACAGAAAGGAGCTGTTACAATTTTCCCGGAGAGGAAAAAAGCAGAAAAGGAGAATTAGTGCACTCAGGCTGGAGAGGTGGTTGCAGGAGGAATTGCCTCCTCGGCCTGAGTTCAGGGAGAATTAGTCCATTTCATCACAAGGGCTGTCAGCAAACCTGCTGATTTGTGTTTGACCCAAGGACTGGGGACGAGGACTCGGAGGAAAGCTGTGATCATCCCTGTGCAGAGTGTCCCCACGGTGAGCAATGAACACCACAGCTGAGGGAAAGACCAGTCTGAGATCCAAACTGCTGAAGGTCCAGGGGAGGCCTGTTCTGGGTTTCCCTTCCCTTGCCCGACACCTTCTTCCTTGGTTGGACTGGATGGTTTTAAAGGTCTCTTCCAGCCTCAATGATTCCATGATTCACAGCCGTGGGGTCCCCTGTGGCAGCCCCTGCCCATCTCTGCCCACCCCATCCCTGCCCTCCTCTGCACCCTCCGTGTTCCCACTTCTCAAGCCCTCTCCCACCAGCCCACGTCCCTCTGCATTGCACCTCTGTGTGAGGGTCATAAACCCCACCCCACAGAGCCACGCTCTGGGAAATGCCTCCTGTCCCTGGGTGAGTAATGGGCACAGCTCTCTCTGGAGTGGGCGAGCACAGGAGCCAAATAACTTTTCACTCAAAAATCTTGTAAAATCTGATGGAAGCAAACATCTAATTTACAGAATATGTTCTGCCCGCTGGTCTACCAAGTAAAGAAGAATTTTTCCATTTCAGTAACATCGTTCCACTTTTGTCCTCAAGTGTATGTTCTGGTGTGCAGAGAGTTATAAATGACACTCAAATCCAATTAAATATCAGTCTGTCAGACGAGGAGGCTGGATTTATTGGAAAACAAAATGAACCCCCCAGATTTCTGTAACAGGTTGTGTTCTGGCTGCAGCAAATTGCCTTTATCTAAACATGAGCTTCATCCACCCTTGGTAATTTCCACCAGTTCTCTCCTGTAATTCCCAGGAGCAGTAACGAAGCATCACACCTAGAATATGACACTAAATTATATTAATGAATCTTATTTAGAATATTCTGCAATTGTTTGTCAAAGCTGCTACTGAAAGATAAGGAACAGAAATCTCTGAATACAAATGACTCAATGTAGACTAATTCCAAAATATTATCTTGACTTGCATCAGTGCAGCCTTTCCTTGGGTAAGGTCAGATGCAGTTTTTTTGGACAAGAGATAAAATGAACCTTCCGTAGGAATAAAAATAAAATGTATTTCGAGGTAATTTTTAACTTGGTACATAAATTATTGGCCTGGAATCGTTATTGTGCATGTTTAACTTGCAGCCATTATGTAAATGCCTTTATTATACAAATATTCGTTGTACAAACCCATTATGTAAATCCCCCAAATCTACACGTCCAGCAAGAAACACAGGGCTGTGGTTTGTAATCTGGACATCCTCATTGTTGAAATGTCACCTGATCCAATTGCAGGGATGGCTTATTTTGTTCTGACATTTCGGAGTAAAGAGCTTCAGAATGGAACCAGAATTTTAAAGACTTGAGGTCTGCCTGGCACAAAACTGCAGCTTGCAACCCTGGGCTGGTCAGGAGGTGCACGCCTGGCTTGCTGGTTTTGGGAAGCAGGTTCTGCTCCTGCTGCCAGGAGCACCAACAGCAAAATGCAGTCAGAAATCCTGGGACAAAACGTCAGCACGTTGCCAGATTCGGGTACTGTACCTTGAAACTCTTTTCCACTTTGCTGGTGACACAGCTTTCCAGAGGAGACCTCTCCCAGCTGCAGATGCCCCGGGATGCTGGGATGGGGCCCAGCCACTGGCTGCAGGAGAAGAAAGAAGAAAACATAAGATGGAGCCATAAGGATCTGCTGTTTCGTTGGTGTTTCCTCACCGTGCCATCCCAGCCTCTCCAGCTTGGCCATCCTGAGCAGTCCCCCTCTGCCTGTGCAGCAGCTCGGCCTGGATCCTCAGCTTCATCCCTGGGCACTTCCAGTTTCATATTTGCCAGCCCTTCCCTGCTCTCTTGCCCTTTTCTCACAGTTTTATCCTCATTGCTTCCAGTCTAGGTTCTGATTCTTTCCCTGCCACATGAGGCTGGGCTGGCTGTAGGTGTGCATGTGTTTGGGGAGCAGAGTTCCAGAGTTTCAGAGCCTGTGGAGTCAGCTGAATGAAGACAGGCTTGCCCAGGTGGAGGGAGTGACAGGCACATCCCTGGCACTGGGACACCCTCATTGTCCACCCACTTCTGTTGCCAGAGAACGGTGCTTTCCAAAACAACCCAGAGACCCCCTCAGGACCCCCTGTCAGAATCCATGAGCACATGGAGAAGATCAGATTTTTCACTGCCACTGAAGACAGCTGCACCTAGGCAGGATGAGCCTGGATTTCAGTCTGACCCTGTTCCCACGGTACCTCCTCTCCTCCTCAAACATGTTTCGGGGGGCGTGGGGGGTTGTGCACCCGGGTGATGGGATGAGCTGACCCTGATGCCCATCCTGTTATTTCTGGAGAGCTGGTTCCTGGAGAACCCCTCCTGAAGCAGGTGGCTGTGGAAAGCTGGTGGGGCTGAGAAGCACAGAGACCTTTACAAACCTTCTGCCGGAATGCTCATAATCAAACAGAGCCTGATCTGGGCACACTTAATGTCAGATGTTCTGCTGGAGAACCTGGTTTTCAGATGTTACCCAGACGTGGCAGTAATGAGATGTGTTTTGTTGAGGTGCAAGTCCTCTGAACCTGAACTTTCAGGCTGAAAGTACTTCACTGACATGAGTTATTATCAGATTTCCAGGGCTTTGTACAAAACGTGACTTTGACTTTAAAAATACTCCATCTACTGCTTCAAAATAGTTTTAAAACTAGAAGTTTTAGAAACAGAAGGTTCTAGGTTGTGTCTTTTGTCATAGAATCATAGAATGGTTTGAGTTAGAAGGAACCTTAAAGCTCATCCAGTTCCAACCCCCTGCCATGGGCAGGGACACCTCCCACTAGAGCAGTTTGCTCCAAGCCCCATCCAGCCTGGCCTTGAACACCTCCAATATTGGGACATCTACAACGTTTAGATCTCAGAATCTAGCAGGACCCTTTGTCCTGTTAGATTCTAAAGCTCAAGCAGATAGCCTGGCTGCTGAGGGTTATTTCACACCCCTCTT
>NW_008581932.1:12184-20198 GCF_000691845.1 Merops nubicus
CTGCAGTTGTGCATTGTCTAATTTTTGGTCTGTGTTAAGCTGCCCTCACCCACACTCCACTTGTCTGCTTCCCAGCACTGATCACATCGAGTGAAGGATCTCGCCATCCTCCCAACTTCATAATCCAAAATCCAATTAGCAGGTATTTCCAGCAGCATGGCAATGTTGCCACCCAAAAAGCCCTTTTTCATTCAAGTAGCTTTCTCCCAGAGAGCTTAAAATTGGTGACTGTTGTTTCCTGGTTCTTGGGTTTGGGTTTACAGGGCCTGGAGCTGCTGCCCCATTGTCTCCCTCCCCAGGAGATGCCACCTCCCTTCTCCAGCAGCTCGGTGAGAGCCCTCCAGGCAGTGAAAGGTTTTCTCCTAGGGAGCTGTCCCCTCCTCAGGGGGATGTCCTGCAGGAGATGAGCCTCTGAGGCTGGAGCTGGCGATGTGCTCAGGGGCTGTGGGGTGGAGCCAGCTCCTGCCCCACCCGAGAGGGTGTCCTGAGCAGCAGGGGCACCCAGCCACCTTCCTAGCAGGAGGCACATCGACTGCTGCCTGAGCCCGAGGGCAAATCCAGCCCCCTCCGGGGGTCTGGGAGGCAGAATGTGAAATAATTCAGCTGTTTAACCTGCTCAGCCATGACAGTGATGTGCCCCCTCATAGTGATGTGCCCCCTCATGCCACTGGCACTGGCCCTTCTGGCAGCAGCTGCACCCCAGCACTGTGCCCCTGGGCCAGGGGAAGTGTTCTGGGCTGGGCTGCAACATCTGCTCCTCACAAGAGGAGTCTGGGGATGAGCCAGGGAGCAGTCAGAGCCAGACCAGGCAGGGACACTTGGCAAGGATTGGCCGTGGGCAGGGGGGGGTTTGGTGGAGGAGAGGAGATAAGCAGGAGAGCCCTGCAGGAGTCTGTCTGCTCCTCTGCCTCTCCACTTGGCCCCTGACATCTGCCAGTGTTGTCTCACCCAGCTTGGGGAGGAGGGAGGGACAGGAGTGAGTGCTCAGCTGCCTTGAGCCACCAGAGGAACCTGTACGGTGCCTCTTGGCTGTGTGAGGCACGTCTTGGCACCAGCTGGCATGCAGGACTAAAGCCTCCAGTGCCAGCCTGTGAGGCTGACAAAGAGAACAGTGATTTGGGGCTCAGGTGCCTTGGGGCTGTGCAGAGCCTTCGTGTCACAGAATCCCAGCAGGGTGGGGTTGGAAGGGACCTCTGGAGATCATCTCATCCAGCCCCCTGCTCCAGCAGCTCACCCCCAGCAGGGTGCCCAGGATGGTGCCCAGGGGGGTTTGGGATCTCTCCAGAGCAGGAGACTCCACAGCCTCTCTGGGCAGCTGCTCCAGGCTCGGCCACCCTCCCCCCAAAGAAGTTTCTCCTCCTGCTCAGGTGGCACCTCCTGGGTTCCAGTTGGTGCCCGTTGCCCCTTGTCCTGTCCCTGGGCACCACTGACCAGCTCCTAGAATGTCCTGCTCCTAGAGTGGCTTTATGGAGAGCCCTCCTTCTTTTTCTGCAGTGATGGAAACTCCTGGTTCTCTGCTGTTGGAGGGGGGGCTCAGCTCCCAGCTCTAGGTTCACAGCTCCATGTTGCAGTACTTCACCCAACCTCATTTCTTTGCATTTTTTTTGCAAATGGATGCCTGCTTCTCTAACACAGCAGCTCTGGCTGGGACATGCAGGAATGAGGAAATCTTCCAGCCTAGTGTTTCCCTGGTAGGACTGGAGTCACAGCACCAAGGCTTTGGGCTGGTGCCCACTCTGGCTGGGGCTGGGCTCTCAGGCAGCTAGGTCAGCTGGATCAGTCGTGCCAGTGATGTGGTGTAGGTGAGCTCCTGCAGTGCCCACCTCATGACTCCAGAGCTGGTTGGGTGGTTGAACATGCTAAATGTGACAGCCCACAATTCTGACCCTCACCTGAACCTGCTCATAGAATCATACAATAGTTTTGGTTGGAAGAGATCCTCAAACCCAACCATCCCCCAGCACTGCCAGGTCCCCACTGCCCCGTGTCCCTCACCCCACATCTCCACGGCTTGGAAACCCCTCCAGGGGTGGGGACTCCACCACTGCCCTGGGCAGCCTGGCACAGCCCTGGGCAACCCTCAAGGGACAGAAGTTGTTCCTCAGGGCCAACCTCAACCTCCCCTGGGGCAACTTGATGCCATTTCCTTTTGTCCTGTCCCTTGTCCCTTGGGAGAAGAGCCCAACAGTCTTTCATCAGCCCTTACATGACAAAAGCCACCTGCATGGGCCAGAGAAACATCTCCCTGGTGGGCAGATGGTGATGGCAGAGATGGATCTCCCCACACTACAGCTGTTCAGGGAGGTGGAGTTTTGGCATTCATATTTTATATAAGTTTAATGGCCTGGCTCCTGATCCTGAAGGGAGGTTTTGCAGTTGGTAAAGGCATCACATGTCATCAAATCAATGCTTCCCTGATGTCACAGAGAGCAGCTGGCAGCTTCCCAGGGCCCTGGGGGAGCTGGTGTGGAGCTCTACACCGAGGAAATGAGGGGATTAATTAGCAGGGTGAAGACTGCAGTGCAAACAGCAGTACCCAGCAGAAACTGTTCACTGGGGTTCTTGCCTTTGCGTTTGGATAAACAAAGCCCAAGGATGTTCCAAAATCACTCCTCGCCCATACCAAAGATGGCCTCTTCTGGTTATGGGCCTTTGGGTCTTTTTTTTTTTAACTATGATATTTGTAGGTACCATTCTTGGGAGATTTATCATTAGGATGCAGTAATCATTAATTCAGTGTGACCGTCCATTGCTCTGGGGACAAGTGACCTTGCACTGCCTGTGGTCAGGGAGTTTCTGAGGAAGATTTTTCAGAAAAGTGTCATCAGAACCATGCCAGGAGGTGGAGCATCCCTACAAGAACAATTAATGATATTCCTAGAAATCCTCGTGTCTACTTAAAATCTTTTAAACAGGGTGATAAAAAAAAATAATCATTAAAATACAGTTGTCAGGAGAAGAGTATTTGAACTAAGATGGTGAAATAATTGGGTCTTTGTGAAGGAACTGTGAAACCAGAGTCAGATCACAATCTTGGTGAACTGCACAGGCTGAACTGTACAAAAGCATTGCACAGAAATGAGTATAATTTTTTGGACAATTTTATAACAAATAGAAAGGGTTTCTTGCTTTCCATAAAAGTAGATGAACTCGTTAATAACTCACAAAATGCTATGAAAATTAGAATTTCAATACATGCCTAGTTTATTCTCTCAGCTATTAGCTCATTTTTATTTGAGAAATATTGCACTTTTGAATGGGGGATTTATGAATCATAGAAGATATTTCAGGAAAAGAAAATCTTTCGTATTCAAAACCAAATGAAGGAACTGGAGATTTCACCTTCTCTCCCTTTTCCATAGTGTTCCTCAGGGCTCTTGGAGAGATTTTTTTTGGAGTCTTTGGAACAGAGTGTGCCAATTTTTGGGCTTGCAAAATTTTTTGGTATTTCAGAAAAGTAACAGATAATCTCTAAAATGCAAGGAGCTGCTCCTGTTTCCTATTTGCACTCTGGGGAGGTCCCCTCCAGGATGGCATCAGGCAGGCAGAAAACCCAACCTGGGCAAGGTACCAAAAAATGGTGCAGCTTCTGAGGGTTATGAAGAAATATGAAGAAAATGGTCGTTAATGATGCAATTAACACCAGTAATGCCTCCAGGTTCAACAACTGCAGACAGAAGAGTCATGGAAAACAGGAGGGATCAGCAAATGTATTTGAGCCAAATAGAGTAGATGATGGAATCATTGAGGACTTTAGGTTGGAAGATACCTTTGACATCATCCAGTCCAACCATCCCCCAGCACTGCCAGGTCCCCACTGCCCCGTATCCTTCACACCACATCTCCACGGCTTGGAAACCCCTCCAGGGGTGGGGACTCCACCACTGCCCTGGGCAGCCTGGCACAGCCCTGGGCAACCCTTTTTGGGAAGACATTTCTCCTTGTGTCCAACCTTAACCTCCCCTAGGGCAGCTTAAGCCTGTTTCCTCTTGTCCTATGGCTTGTTCCCTGGGATAAGAGCTAGTCTTTTCCAAAAACCACCACAAGTGGGGGGCTTTATTGGGAACAATTAGCCACTTCCCAAGACCCAAACACCCACATCAAGTACTATGAATTATAAACAAGCTCAAGTGAGATTTACTCTTAAGAGCCAAACAGAGTAGATCATGCAATCATTGAATTGTTTTGGTTGGGAAAGATCTTTAAGATCATCGAGTCCAACTGTTCACACTGGTTAAGTGTTATTGTCTTTTTCTTATTAAAAAGCTCATTGCCCTTAAAACCATTGTATGGTTTTAAGGTTTTGTTTTGCAGAAGAAGGGATTTTAGGCTGTTTTCAGAATGAAGATGTTCACCTTTAGCTACTTGCTGTAGAAGACCCAAAGCCTCTGTGCAAGAGGATCTCTTGCAAACCCCTCTGCTGACGACGGTGCAGAGATGATCTCATTGCTGTGGGCTTCCACTGAAAAACCTGGCACTGGCAGCAGCCTGCACTTAGACCTCTACCTTCTGCAGGCAGCACAGATTTCTGAGCAATCCACAGAAATCAGAGTGCAGGATGATGTACGTGAAGCTAAATATTCAGAAGACAACACGCAGACAAACCTGCTGTCTCCAGTGGGCTTTTCTTCCAGAGGAACGTCTCTTTGACTGTGTCTTCAAATATTGAAATGGAGGTGGTTCTGCTGGTTCTCCTTTATGCTAAACCCTGGCTGCTAAGGCAGAGAAGTCAGTCCCTGCTCTGGAGTCTGAGCTGACCTCGACACAGGGGCTGCAAAGAGAATGTTCAAACTGGCTCCGAACGTCTCAGACCCCTCGTGCAGCACTGCAGGAGTTCTGTGCAGGAGCAGGAACTGGTGTCCCTTCAGAGGATGAGGAACACTAACTGTGACAACTCTGGTAGGACCAGCTCTGCTCTCCACACAACATCTCTTGGTAACTGGTTGAGGTTTACGCTGCCCACACCATGAGTGTGCTCACAGCCAGCTCTGCCAGTGCTCCTCTCCACACCTGTACATCTCACATACAGGTGGAATCACAGAGTGAGTTGGGTTGGAAGGGACCTTAAGATCATCCAGTTCCAATTCCCTTATCATGGGCAGGGACACCTCCCACTAGACCAGGTGAGGTAACCTTGTCTGTCTCCAGCTTTGAAACTTTCAACTTCATCAGTCCATAGAATCATTTCTGGTGGAGAAGACCTTCAAGATCATCAACTCCAACCATTAACCTAACTACCAAGTCCACTGCTAACCATGTTCACATCTCTTTTCTGAGCATGCCTTTCTTACAAAATTGCCCTACGTGCTTTTCTTGTTTCCTGTCAGCTGGGAGATCTCCTCCAGCCCTCAGTTTATCTGTCAGTCTGGGATATTTTTTTTCTTTACATTTTATCTGATTTTTCTTTTGAAATGTGGAGCACGGCTCCTCTAAAGCTAAATGGCCTTCAGCAATCCATGTTTAAGTGGTCCCTAATGTGATAGGGCCATTCTCCTAACAGGCAGCGAGCTGCTCAGATTATCTGCAGTTCCTTGGAGAGGACTATGCAATTACAGCATTTGGTGGAGCTTTAAACCCAGAATCCATAATGAGTAATAGAAATGGCTCCAGAGCATTTTTCTGGGGGAATCCAATTGTTTAGACTTTGTATTGTTCTCAGCATCCCATGGCAACTCGTGTCCAGGTGCCTTCTTGCAGCCTTGATCCTGTATCTCCACCCAGCCTCTAAGACCAAGAAGGACTTTATGAATTACTTAAAGCATCTGGTGGCAATCAGGTGGCATCATGATGGCATCATGGCTGGAGACCACCTTCTGTTCTCCTTCGTGTGCTGAGCTCAGTCTTCATCGTCGAGGCAGCACACCTGAGGATGAGCAGGGGTCTGTGCTTCCTCTCTTCTGGAGCAGTTCAGGAGGCTCTGAGCAGTCTCTCTGATGGTCTGGGGCTGGCACTAGCTCAGCCTTGTGCTCTCTGCACTCCTAGGGTCTTCACTCTTTGCTGGAGGACAAGGTGTCTCAGAGATGAGGTGACTAAACCAGTCCCGAGCACTGGCTCACTGCTTCACAAACTGGGGCTGTGCTGTAGTTGTTTAATACCCTTGTGACTAAAGGGGGGAAAATATCACTGAGATGAAGTTCTCAGAGTTTTTTGGAGCTGCCCTGGACTTGGACCAGATTGTTCCTCTGACTGATTTATGTTTAACACCAGGGGAGGAAAATGCTGCCCTTGCAAAACCCCTCTGCCCAGGCCTTGAGAAGGGGTCCATCTGGCAGCGTGTACCTGGTGCCAGATACCATATGTGTGGTAAGAAAACAGCTCTAATTGTGTCCTCTCCTGGGGAATAACAAGCATGACGATGCACCAGGCAGCACCTCCCGTGGCAGCAGCAGAAGAGAGGTGCTCAGGCTTTTTTCACAGATGTTTCCCTTCCTGTGTGGAGAACCTGGTTGTGGAACCTGAGATACCCAGAGCAGATTGCTCACACGTCAGCATCCTGCGTGTCAGTAGGTGTCACTGAGAGATCTTCTGAGAAACCCATCAGCAATGGCCCTGGACAGGAGGAAGTCTCAGGTTTATGTTTCTTTTACTTTCATAAGTTTTTCCCATGTTTTGAACAAAGATTTTGACTGGTGCAGCCTCAGGCTGATGGACTGAGGGCCTGTTTTAGCAGAGGCTGTTGCAAAAGGACAAGGGGTGTTGGTTTGAAACTAAGAGAGGAGAGATTTAGACTGAAGAGAAGGGAGAGACTGGTTCCCTTGAGGGTGGTGAGCCCCTGTCCCAGGCTGCCCAGAGAGGTGGTCGCTGCCCCATCCCTGGCACCATCCCAGGGGAGGTTGGCCGGGGCTCTGAGCACCCTGCTCTAGCTGCAGATGTCCCTGTCCCTGCAGGGGGTTGGACCAGATGACCTTGAAAGGTCTCTTCCAAATCAAAACATTCCTTGATTCTATGACTGTTGCTAATGAACCTTCCAGATTTCTTTTTCTCGGATATCAAGTCTGATTCCTTTGGCTCTAGGGCCAGAAAAGCCAGCCAGGTATGTTCCTGATGTCTTACAGCAACATAAAATGCATGTGGCCTGCAGAAGGACAGAGCGAGGTCCTTTTAAAAGACCTTTTATTCATAGGATGAGGTAAGAGTTCCAAACTAGAAGAGGGGAAGTTTAGATTAGAAATTAGGGAGTTGTTCTTCACTGTGAGGGTGGTGAGACCCTGGCCCAGGTTGCCCAGGGAAGCTGTGGATGCTCCATCCCTGGAGGTGTTCAAGGCCAGGCTGGATGGGGCTTGGAGCAACCTGCTCTAGTGGGAGGTGTCCCTGCCCATGGCAGGGGGTTGGAACGGGATGTTCTGTAAAGTCCCTTCCAATCCAACCCATTCTGTGATATTCTGTGAGTGTTCAGTTCCTCCTGACTGTAAATCATCACAGAAAAAAGCAGTGAGAAAACCGAGTTGTCTCCTGAAACTCATCATCCTTCCCTGATGGCTCCTTACACCCTTTATTCTCCCTGCTGCTCACAAATACCCCTTTTGGAGCAGGCTGTGCAACGCTGGCATGCTCACACAGAACCTCTCACGTACCACAGCTGAGGTTCCCCCACAGCCAGGGGAAATCTGGAGAACTGAAAACATGCAGAGGAAGATGAAACACTGTGCAGACGAAGAGGGAAGATGAAAAGTGATATCTGTGCGTTCCATAAGAAAAATATTTGTCTCTAATATTTACTAAAAGGTTTTTTTATGTGAGCTGGATGCCAAATTGACTGGGACAGGAGGGTTTAAAAATGACTTAATGCTTTTAGTATTTCCCAGTGTGTGAGTTGCATAAGGCACACTGGGATGGCAGCACTGGAAACCCACGTGTGTGTTTTGCAGCGTTTGATAGCTCAGCAGAAGATCCCTACAAATACAAGGGATCCTTGTGGGAGCTCCCACCCCATTCCCACCCAGGGGATCAGTGCACTCGAGCTGCAGCAGCTCTCAGAGCTGCCTGGTGCCAGCACCTGCATCCACCTTCTCTT
>NW_008581932.1:20217-26992 GCF_000691845.1 Merops nubicus
CCAGCCCACGAGCTGCCGTGGCTGGTGTGTGGCAGAAGGTGCTGAGGAGGTGACCCTGTCCCTCCTGTTGACACAGAGAGGTGGCTGGGTTGACTCCAGCTGGGGCTGAACGTTGCCCCGAGGGGGTGGCACAGCAGAGCCTGAAGCACAGGTACAGCCAGGAGCTGCAGAATTCAGTCCTACAAGGATGCCAGGCAGGAAAAGCTGGGGGGAGAGGAATGAGGTTATCACCTGCTGGGTTTTGTTTCCATTAAAACTAAGCTTTTTGGCCTGTTCCAGGCCATAATAAGTACACTTTTCCTGGAGGTGGATCCAGCCTGGCTGAAGCAGAGCAGGGCAAGGGCCACCACCTGCACAGGAGCAGCTGCAGAGGGACTTGGCTTTTGCCATTTATTCTTCTAAACAACATGGAAGAGAAAAAAAAAAAAAAAAAGAATTCAGAATTCCCCTGCAGTTTCTCCTATCCCATAAATTATTCCATTGGATTTTATGACTGTTCTCTTCAATTCACAAAATCTTCCCCATTTCAGCCTTATCTTTCAGGTTCACTTTGGCCGTGCTTCCGTGGGCTCTGTCCCCTGGCAGCCCTGGTGGGTTCTGGTTATTGATGAGCGTGGTCCCACCAAGCACTGCACAGTTCTCACTGATGTTTTGAACCTTGCTCACTTTAAAACACTAATCCCTGAACAGATAAGCAAATGGAACTCGCTGCAGTGATGGGCAGGAACAGGGTGCTTCCCCTTCCTTCACACCACCCTGGTCAGACTTTTCTCATTGCTCCCTAAGTTGCAAAGTTATTAAGAGTCCATTAGAAGCTCCTTTGTCTGGGAGAACATCTCCAGCAAGTCTTCTTAACCTTCAGGGCTGTCATTTCCAGCATCATGGCTGCTGTGATGTATTGTTTTAAGATAAAAATGGTGTTTAACATTTTTTGGTTTGTTCTGTGGTGAGTGCCTTGTGAGGAACCTAAAACAATTAATTTGCTCCCTGCCTAGAGCACTGTAGCTCTAGGCTGGGAGAGGAACTTTGAACCAGGCAGCAGCTTTCATCTGGGGGACCTCAACGTGCTCACAGCAGGGTGGGAAGCACAGCAGGGAAAAGCTGGGAGAACTTGAGAGAGTTGTCAAGATCTGGAGAACTACAGAGGTTTCTCTGTGTGCTGTGACTCCATGCCAAGTGGAGGGGAATTTGCTTTTGGAAGAGTCACACAGAGGAATACTTCAGTTTGGTCTTTGTTTTGGTTTACATAAACTAGACCTCTGCCTGTTTTCGTAAGGGTTCACACCAAGTGTCCTTATTTCTGGGTAACAAGGCAAACATTGAGGGTCTTCTTTCTGGGGTTTGGGTCCTTTGGGAAAGGAGAGCTATTAATTAATTCCTAATTAATACAATGAAACATTTATTAGGGCACAACATCTTAAGTGCTGAGTGGTGTGGTGAGGAAGCCTGAAAGGGTTTCCCTGGAGGTCGAAGAGGAGAGGACCCACCCAGTCTGCACCCATGGGTACCCACTAGAGGTGATCAGGCACTGGTGCCCCCAGGGCATGTCTGGCTTGGGCAGCCCTTGGGGTGTCGGGGAGCCTGAGCCCTCCAGCTGAGGGGGTTTGTCATCCTTAGAGACACCCAGTGAGGTGATGGATACCTACAAGGCCAAGTGGTTGTTAGAAAGCGAGGACACCTGTGATGGGGCCACCAGCAGCAGGGGTGGATCACCTGCTCCAGGGCTGGGCTGGTGGTCCTGTCAGCTTGCCCTGGTGGCTGGCTCTGCTGCTGATCTCTGCAGGGGCAGGTCCCCTCCCACCTGCAGCCCATAAGCCCTAAGAGATGCTGAAACTCTTAAGGCAAGGTTTTGGCGGAGGGTCCATCCTTGTGTTCTGTGGAGCCCACCAGGTATGGAGCTGTGGCAGCAAATTCTCACAGTGCTGGGGGCTGCTGAGCTCAGCTGTGGGGCAGGGGCAGGAGAGGACCCTCAGCCCAGCCCAGGAGCTGGTGGGGGGTTTGCAGCCTGGCTTAGAGCTGGGGTTTGTGGGCAGAAGCTGCAGGGGCTGCCCAGCTCCCCGTGGCCGTGCGGTGCCCACAGCGCTGAGCACAGCTCCCCAGCCGCTGCTGGGGTGTCAGGGAGGTTTGGGGTGCTTGGTGCTCAGCTCCCAGTGACTCCTCTCTGACTCTTTCCTTGCAGCAAAGCCCTTTGAAAGCGGGCAGTACCTGGACATCTATGGCATCACGAGGGACCAGGCTGGGGAGTACGAGTGCAGCGCGGAGAACGACGTCTCGGTCCCGGACGTGAGGAAAGTGAAAGTCACAGTGAACTGTAAGTCCTGTTGTCTTCTAATCACTGCCCCCCCCGAGCAGGTGGATGTGGCTGAGAGAAGAAGGCTCATGCAGGGACCTTCTGCTTGTGGTGAATGGTGTTTCGTGGGGGCTCGGTAGCAAAGCAATGTGTGCTGTTTGATGGAGGAGTTGGCCTCCCCGAGGGAAGGTCCAACGAGATGAAGGTTCAGATCCTGCCTCTGCCTGCTGAGGACCAGCAGTGCTGGCTCAGTGCTGCTCAAGCTGGGGGTTGGAGCCCTTCTTGGGGTTGTTACCTACACAGCTTCCAATGTCTGCCCTAATGGTTGGGATGAAGTGTTTCTGATGTCACTTCCCAGGGTTGTGCAGCGATGCAAGATGAGACACGCTGGAATCTGGTGGATGTTTAGGTGGTGATTGGTCTCTGTGGCAATTTGAGGTGCTCCAGGAGAGGCAGCAAGTTGTTTCGTGTAGTGTCCGCAGTGTGAAGGCAGGAAGGGCTTTGGTGTCATCTAGATGGATGGTGGGTAGCAGCAGGAGCTGCTGTGGTGGCCTCTTAGCTGTCCCTGCAGCCTGGCAGGTCTGGCCACCTGAGATCTTCCCCACCAAGGAGGTTTCTCCAGCTTGGGATTGAATTTGGTTTAGTACTCAGGATGACATGAAACAGTCAGAACAACATTCTTTTTCCCTCTGGTCTTTAAACAAAAAAAAAAAAAGCAAAAGAAGGAAAATGGGTGTAATGACTCTCATTCATTCACTGATTTCCTGTGGGTTAAGTGCAATTACCCATCTCCTCATTCCTAACAGCTCCTGGTTTGAAAATTGCTGTGGTGTCTTTATTGGCTACAAGTTTTTGAGGTGTCTGCATTGTGTCTTCCACAATAGATGTTGTCCCTGTTGATGAACCTTGTCCCCAGGTTGCTGTGGAGCTGGAGGGGGGAGCAGGGGAGGTGCCTTGTCGTGGGTGGGATGCTGGTGGGGCTGATCCTGCTTCCTGGGTGTCCATGGGACGTTCCCATCTCCAAAGCTGACCCAGCGGATGGGAAACTGTGGAAGAAGTGAGAGATTTTTTGTGCAGGGTGTTGCTGCTGGAAGATTGTCAGTAAGACAAGGTGTGTAGGGGTTTACATGGGTGTGTTTTGGGGTGACACCTTCCCCCCCAGGCTGTACTCCAAAATGGTTTGAAGAAATACCCTGCGATGGGGGCAGGGGAACGGTGAGCTCGGGCTGGGTTCAGCAGAGCAAATATTGCATCTGTGTTACTCCACAGATACTCAAGAGCTCTGGTTTGTCCAGTAGCCTCTGTTGACAAGAAATTTCTGCCAAGTTCAGTTTCAAGTTTAAATCCAAGAAGATCTAAATGAAAGAAATACAAAAGAGAGGAACCCTCCACGTGCTGTTGTTACCCTGGGCCAGGCAGTTTCCTTGGGCCAACATTCTGCAGCTTGGCTTCTCCTTTTAAGGCATCTGTTTGTCTAAAAAGCTCAAGAGTAAGGTTCCCCCCCCCCTCCACACCCCAAAAACCTCCCACTCCTTAATTCTCTCTGGTTTTGCAAACTCACTTCATTCCCCTGCTGCTCCTCACCCACCCCAGTGCTGTCCAGGGAGAGCTCTTAGTAGTGTTGGCTTAATGGTTGGACTTGATGATCTTAAAGGTCTCTTCCAACCTAAATAATTCTATGATTCTGGAGGGGGGGACGTGGTGCCCATCTGCCAGGTGAGGAACGTGATCATCTCACCACCACCCTGGACTATGTTTAGTGCTGCTTCCCTGTTGTTAAAAGGGACGTTCTTCACTGCAGAATAAATCAGGGGTTTATTGTGCCCAGTTAACAGGATGTATCAGTGAGCCCTGAGTGGTTACAGGGGACAGCAGCAGCATTTTGAGTGTGGATATTCATCGTGGAGAGTGGCTGCTCGCTCATCCAAGCATGTACAAGAAAATTACCAGGTTTAAATTACTTTCTGAATTTCAAGTTTCTTGGCTGGACAACTTCCAACTGTACATCAACAACCAGGTTCCGTACAGCACATCTGTTACAGCTCTGGTGCCTCTGCAGGGTTGGGGTTTTCCTTTAGACTGCTTCATATTGCATAATCTACATTTTCTACTTAATTTATATTGTCTGTCTGCCCTAATTTCCCTTTTAAAAATGGTGGCCTGAGAATCCATGGTGTGTTTGCCTGAGTTCTGAGAGAGGAGGGGGGAGAAAAGAGAGAAGAAAAAAAGCAAATTGAAGCTGCTGGTTTATGAAGGAGGAATACTGTACCAAATCAAGTTAAAATAGATAAGATATAATCCAATTTCATTTCACAAGTAAATCTTATTAGCATTTTCCATTACATTTTATAAAGCAAGTACTGATTTATAGAAGATAATATTGAACCCCACTTTGAACCAACCAGTGTCTGGATTAGCAAGACTTTCATATGTCATCTGAAAGCTGGACTGAAGCTGTTCCAGGGGTCCTGTTGCTTTGCTGACCTGCTTTGGGTTTATTTATACCTAAAATATCTTAAAGGCAGCTACCAAATGTGAGAATCTCCACAAGTGTTGAAGCCCTGCTGAGGTGGTGGAGAACAGGATGTGTGCACCACAGAACTGGCGTTTATTTTAATTTATGTAAAATGGTTAGATACACTAACAAACAGCAAATGTGGAATTTTTGAAGTGGAGCTGTGTTGCAGTATTCCCTGGGGGCTTTTTTGTCCCAGATAATCTACACTAAGGGTCTGGGTTCTGTAGTTGTGTGCTGAACAGCTCTCTTAAAGCTGAGTCCTGCAGGCTCGACTGAAACAAGATCCGGTGGCGCTGGAGATGAAGAAAGCCATTGGGTTGATATTAAAAGACAATTAAAAGACACCCTGCAGCAGCAGTCCTGCCTCGAGGTGCTGTGGGCTGCAGAGGAGCTCGTTGGCCAGGTTTTGTACAGGGTAAACACAAACACTGTAAAGATAACTCAAAACATTGTAGGTATTGAGCCATGTCTGCTTGCAGCAGCATCTCTGTGTGCAGATATTTTCCATTATCTCTTGGTAGTCTTGAAAAAGGAAACTGGAAGTGAACGGGCTGTATGAAAACCTGTAAGAAATGGATTAACCTGCCAGTGTTGCCCAGAGGTGTTTGCCCAGCACCTTTGTGAGGTGTCTGCAGCGATGGCAGCTCCATGGGTGACACTCTCTACTCAATCACAGACCTTAGCTGGACGTTTTTCATGGTGTCTGATGGGAACCTGCCTTGCAGAGCTACAGCCCCATTCCTCACCTGTCCCCTGAGGGGCAGAGAGCACATCAGTCTCACCTCCCAGTCGCTTTGGACTCGTGCTCCCCATGTTCACCACCTCCTGTTCACCAGCCCCAATTCATCTTGTCTTTAGTCTGGGGGCGTGAGGTCGATGATGTTTCTGTTCTGGAGATTGGTTGATGAAAGGGTTTTCTCAAGTAAGGTATTTAGAGCTTGAGTAAGAGTGCCAGGAGAGTTGTTGGATTGGCAGGGGTATGGAAGGCTTATTTTTGGTGCCTGTTTGTGTATCTGGCTGGGGCTTTGCCCTTCCACTGAGAGCAGGACACTTCAGAGGGGTTTTACCCCCAGTCACTCTGCAGAACTGCTGTCTCACCTCCTTACTGTAGTCATCCAGCTGACAAATCCTGAATGTTGAACTCGTTTCTCTTTGTTTTCATCCAGTTTTCAGGCGACTTCTTAATATACTGGTGTTTTTTGAAGGTTCTCATCTCTGATAATGGTGTAACTGCAGACCCCCACCAGTGACAGACGCAGGGCTGGGGTCCTGCTGGGCGGGCAGGACAGCAGAGCCAGGAGCACAGACTTTAGACAGCATTTGGGGACAGTGTTGGGCCCAGCCCAGCTTGGTCCTGCCCAGGAGACGTGGCCACACTCACCGTGGTAGGGTCACGGTGTCCACTGCCCTGCACTGCAGCAGCTGGGTACCCAACACTCTTCAACCTGTTGGCAAATGCTTGTCCTCATGTTACCTTCTGGGTGTGTTCAAAACCTTTTCTCCTGTTGAGACAGACTGGCTTGTCACTCCCTGCCTCCTCTTCCTCTCCCTTCCCTCAAACCTCAGAAATGGCATCGTAGCTCTGCATTGGCTTCATCCAGCTCCTGAATAGGTTCTGTGACGTTTATTAGGCCAGTTGTTTTCTATCAGTTTGCTTTATTCAAGTACTTCTGGGAGCCCAGCAGGAGAGAATTGGGCTGGGGCAGCCTGAGAGGAGAAGGCTCCAACTGGGGAGACCCCCTGGGGGCTGCCAGGGGCCTGGCAGAAAGGTAGGGGGGGACTTTAGAGCAGGAGCTGTTGGGACAGGACAAGGGGGGATGGATTGAAACTCAAAGAGGGAGATTTAGACTGGAGAGAAGGAAGAAATTTGGGATGCTGAGGGTGATGAGCCCCTGTCCCAGGCTGCCCAGAGAGGTGGTCGCTGCCCCATCCCTGGCACCATCCCAGGGGAGGTTGGCCGGGGCTCT
>NW_008581932.1:27011-47866 GCF_000691845.1 Merops nubicus
CTCCATGCATGGGGGTGGACTGGATGACACTGAAAGGTCCCTTCCCACCCAAACCAGTCTGTGATTCTGTGACACGTGCTGCATTATTCTCTCCACAATAACCTGGAATATAAAATTTGTGGTCACTGAATTGGTCGTTTTCTGTGTTTGGGGTGACTCTGCCTCCTTTACCCTTTTCTCTTTATGTCTGTGCTCATGTTCTTCAGTAAATGATCGAAGTTCATTTTTGATGGTTTTATTTTTCCCCCTTTCATGGGGTTTGTCCTCTGGCCGGTGGGCGTGCACTCGGGGCAGGCACTGTGTCCCCTGGGGGTGGTGGCCCTGTCCCAGTGGGGAGCAGAGGGTCCCTGGGTGCTGCCTGCCCCCCAGGCCCTGCCAGCCAAGTCCTGGTGCTGCTGGTTTCTGTGGGAGCCACATCCATTGGAGGGGGTTCCAAGGGCACCTGCTGGGCAGGTCGTGTGCCCCCTTCCTGCCCCGGGGAGTTTGGTGGGAGACTTCATGCTGTGGGATTGGTGTTTGGTTGGTTTGGTTCTTTTTTTTTCCATAGATGTGTGATTTTCTTGTCTGAATTGGAAGCCCTGTGCCTGGATTTGGCTCGGGCAGGTCGGGGTGGTGCAGAGCAGCTTCTCTCATTAGCATTTCTTAGAAGTCTGCCTTGCTGTTGCTATGGTGCTTTGCATAATATTCTGCATAATACTCTGATTTTACTTTGAAATCAGACGTATACTGTACATGCCACTCTAACCTAATTATATCTCTAACCTTAAACCTACTGGGGGGGGAAAAAAAAACATTCTGGGGGTTCTTCCTACCTGGGCCTGTTGCTGTGACTTTGTTTTCCCAGAATCTTGCTGGGAGCTGTGGTTGACCCCCACCACCACAAGAGCATTTCCTTGCCAAGGAAATTCTGGATTCAACAAAGAAAACTTCCCTCAATTAAGGTGAATGCCTTATGAAATCAAAAGGCATGGCCCAAATGTTTTCTGAAGGTCTCAGTCCTCCTCTGCTTTGGTACCAAGTATAAGATTACCCCGAGCAATTGGCAGTTACAATTTCCACTTTCTTCTAATTTGAGAGAGGGGAGGAGGGGGACTTCTGTTTAAGCATAAATAAATAACTCTGATTCTTTCAATTTTTAATAGCAACAGATGTGCAGCTTCGTATTTACATCCCTCACTAAATATGAGGGTTATGGGCAGCATTAGCTTTAGGAGACCAGGAGCATTTTGTTGGAGAAACCAGTGGGTTGACAAAAATATTTTAATCCATAAATTCAACTTTTTTTTTTCTTTAACATGGACAATATATTGAACAGTTGCACATGTTTGTGTGAGTCTGTGTGGAATATTAATTTGTTAGCCAGGCTGAGAAGGAGCAGCCCTGTTTGTTCCACCAGAAGTCTGTGATAGTCACTGCACCCAAGTGCTGCATCTCCCAGCCTTGGAGGACCTGAAACTTAATCACAAATCTTTCCTTTCAGTGAGGACACTTCCATCCAACTACAAAGTTCTTCCTTTTAAAACAGCTAAACCCAGTTCTCTGAAAGAACAAAACTGGAGGAGAAGTTACTGGGTTTTTTTTTCAGTGTCCTTGAGACCAAGTAAATTCAGTCATTTCAGCTCTCCAGACAGAGCTGCACCCACAGGAGATGAAGGTCTGTGCTTGGGTTTGACCATGAAACAGACCTTTTCTTGGTGTTGCAGTTGATATTATCCATCTGGCTGGAATTCCCACACTTAAAAGTGCATTATATCAGTCAGCCCCTCTGTAATCACAAAGTATCTCCTGATGTTCTAACACTGGAGAGCAGTTTGTAGGCACTGAGCAGCCACAGTTCCCACTGACTGTTTTGGGAGGTGTGTGCACGGAGCCTTGGAGGACTGAGCTTTGCAATACCCTCCTGAAGTATCAAAATCACACTCTGAAAAGCTAAAAACCCTCTGGAGCGTGGTTTCACTGCCTTCTGTGAAACATGTTTTCCTAAATTCTCAGGTCGCCGCTCAAAAATGGGATTTTGGCTTTAAGATCACACTGGGGACTCCTGTAAATCTGATGGCTGGTTTGTGTTTGATTCTGTTAATGGGCTAGTGGGGCTTACTGCAGTGTGAGCCTTCCAGAACATCTCTCTGCTCTGGGCAAGCCACCTTCTTGGGTTTGGATGGGTGGGTGAGGGTGATGCTGGTGCAGACTATGGGCTCTCATGGTGGGTCAGAGCCTGCAAGCATAAGAGATGACTTTAAGCTACTCCATTTTGCATAATTTTTTTGGGAAGAAGGCTGTGAGGATTGAGTCCCTTTTGTTTTGTCCTACCTGCTACAGACCTGGGGGATGGATGGTCTCCTCCCTTTGCTTTTTTTTGTCTGAAAACCGTTGCAAAAGGTCAAAAGTTAGTTATGCTAATGGTGAGAGGAGTGCTGCTCCATGGCAAGCCCTTGGGGGACTGTAGCCTGACTTCTTGAAGGAGACATCATCTGGTTACGTGTGATGTGGGTGTGGAGGTTCCTGTGTTAATCCATCAAGACCATCTCTTGACTAGTTCTTCTTGTTATTGTTAAATATTAACCTAATTTTATACACTGGATTCTCTGTTGTGCAGATGTTCTAAATTAGAACTCTTGCATCTGAGCTCCTGTTTCAATTCAAAAGATGTAGGAGGGCCTTCAGAGGAAGGATGGAGAGGAAATCTTTTCTGCAGCACATAAGATGCAGCTGAGAGCAGAGAAATAAGTGTAATTAGTGTCTACATTGGTGGGTCAAATGTATGAAAACACAAAGCCACCCACTCCAGCCAAAGGGGATGAGGTGCCAGGGCAGGCTGAGGTGAAAGCTTTGATCATGGTTTCAGTCAGTAGTAGCAGAGCATGTCTTTGGGTCCAGCCATCCAGATGAGGAGCTGCTACCAAAATATTTCAAGTGAAACTGATGTCAATAAGAATAGGGAACTTTTTTTTTTCCCCTTGCATAAGATGAAGATCCTTGAAGAATTTTCTGCTATGCTATAAAATGGAGCTTTTGATCATACACAATGCACTCACAGCAGGGGTTTCATTTCTGGTGTGTGTTATTTTTGGTCACTGTTAGGACTAAATTCTTATTTACTTAATTTGCAAGCTGCTCTCATTACTGGTATCACTTGTCTGAGTTGGATGATGTCCTATCTCTAGTAACACTTATTGAATCTGTGCGAGTTGTTTTTCATTAAAAACTGGTCATATATTTAAAACCAACCCCATTGGTGGGGTGGGGAAAGTGTCATTGATCTGCAGACAATTTCTTTCTCCTCACTGATGGGGAAAGAAGCCTCTTATGAAAGTAATGTTTGTCATTTTTATGTCCTTCAGGTATTTCTATTAACATCTCAGCAGTCAGATTAAAACAATATAGTTCAAGTTTCTGACTCGAGTGCAGTTTGGCTCCTAAATGAACATTGATTTTTCTGTGGTGTAATAGTTCACTGTGAGGTCCTGCAAACCACTGTGCAGCCACTGCATGTTTCTGAGCAGCACTGCTGGTACTGAAGCGTGACAAAGTTGATGATAATGTCCCTCCATATAGGTGCCATTCTGCTGCCCCAGCACAGGATCAGGGGCTTTGCCAACAGCAAGAGAGGTCTCGTGTCTGCAGGGGCATTAGTACTCCATGTATCCTCCAACAGAGAGAGAACATTTGTCATCTTCTTAAAGAAAATCTCTGCTTAACTCTGCCAAGTGATGGACTGTCTGATTTTCAGGGGGCAGCAGGGGCTGCACCC
Source organism: Merops nubicus (assembly GCF_000691845.1). Classification (NCBI taxonomy): domain Eukaryota; kingdom Metazoa; phylum Chordata; class Aves; order Coraciiformes; family Meropidae; genus Merops; species Merops nubicus. The sequence continues at coordinate 30,763 of NW_008581932.1, forward strand.
TGTGGTGCCTCTTCTCTCCATGGAGATGTCCTGCCCAGTGCCACGTGATGCTGCAGGACAAGGGTGCAGCTTCACTCCTCCAGTGGAAGGGGAGGTGGTGCCCCAGTGTCACACCAGCATTGCTGCTGCAGGGGCCCAGCTTTTGGCTGCAAAGGGAATTAAGAGTTCAAGACACCAAAAACAGCTCAGGTTCTTTCTTTGCTGTGGGAGGAGTGTTTCCAACACCAGCCTGTGAACAAGATCTATTAAGGCATGTGCAAACAGGTCTTTTTTTCAAGCACTGTGTTCTTGGGAAGCCACGTGTCTAACCTAGCTATTAGAAGATAGCTTCTGCTATTCAGATCTGGATTTTATTGTTTTAGAAGCCTGTTTATTTGTCATTTCTGCAGTGGTTAATTCTGAGGCCTGCCATGATCACCCATTTGAGAGTCATCTCTGTTCCTTGTCCCCAGGAAAACAAGTCCTGGAAATAAATATAACTGTATTAATTTGCATATATATATACACCCTGCCAGTAGTTACAGGTTCACCTCTTGTGTGATTATGGTACACCAGTAACTGCCATTGGTTATGTTTACAGACCTCTGGGAGACTGTGGTACCAGCTAGAGGAGCATCTATGAGGTGGTCTCCTAATTGCAATGAAGAATGCTGGCAGCAACAGACTGTTGAGGGTTGTTGCAAAGGCACAGTGTAAAGGCTTCAGGCTGTTGGTGGTGGAGGTGGAAGTGTTGGGGACCAGCTCATGAATTAGTGGACAAAAAATGTGATGAAGTTGAGGGGTTTTTCAACTATTGTGTACTTCTGCATTTGTGCAGTTGTTTTAGAATCAAAATAAGGTTACAGTAAGATTCTGGACACCTCTGTGCATCTTTTGCCCCTCTTGCAGCTGTTTCTCCTGGTTTCTCCATGCTCCTCTCAAGGAGTTGGCTTCCCAGGGTGTAGTGCTGGTTCCTTGGACAGTTGGCCCGTGGCTCCTGGTCATCTCCAGAGGTGCTCAGTTTTCACATCTGCAGGTGGGATGGTAACTCCTCAAACCTGGTGGGATGCAAGGAGAGGCAGTGTTTGTAGTGACTGAGGAGAAGTGCTCCTGGGAAGCAAGTCCTGCCTGGAGTGACCGTTCCCCCAGCTCTGAACTGCTGCTAGCTCTTCAGCCTCCAGGTGATGCCACTTTAAACACCAGCTAACATGCACCTCAGGCAAATTGAAGTCTTAATAGAAGATGACTCACCTCTAAAGAGCTTATGCATTTCAAGAAGTAATTTGAAGCGTACAGCAGGCTGTGTTAGACTCCAAACAAGAGCCAAAATTAATGGAGAGCTCTTCAGCTTCCAGGAGCCTTCACTTGCCCAAATTGCTCTTGAGCAAAAACAATTACTTCAAACATTTCTCATAATAGACAACATGTTGTAAAGCAATATTTCTCCTCGTAATTGTTGTGTTCCTTGTTGTTGTTGGCCTGAGGCTTAGTCCTCCCTGTCCCTTGCAAGCACAGAGCCTTTGAGGTGATGCTCTAAGGGGGTTTTGAGTGCAGCTGGTGACATCAAGGCAAGTCTGAGCTCTGCATTACTCTTGCAAAAATCTCCATCTCTTGATCTTCTTTTCCCCATCAGCAGTCATTGCTGCTTGGAAAGGGTTCTGTGGAAGAGATCTGTTCAGCATAACTCATGAGTGGGTGGGTGTGGCTGTGGTGCTGTGCAGGGATGGTCTCTCTTGGCTCTGACCTTGGCAACACTCAACATTTCAGCAAGACATCCAGTCCCTGTGAAGGCTGCAGTGACTTTGTTACAACTTGTCTGTCCCCTGGTGAGATTGCTTAGTTAGGTTTTAATATCTTCTGCAGCCTGGCTGGTTTTCAGCAGGTGTGATGTAGGCACCAGGTCTGAGCTAGGGGAGCTCTGAGAAGCAACATTTCTACATCCACAGCTTAAAACCAAGCAGTGCTGACACAAAAAAAAACCCAGAGAATTTTCCAACATAATTCTTCAGGTATTACCATTCATAAAATTGCCACTCCTCAATTTCTGCTTCTTCTCAAGTAAAAACAAAATGTTTTGAGAATGATGTGACCTTTGTTGGGCTGTAGGAGTTGTAGAGCAAAGACAAACTCTTGCAATAGAAGCTCTGGCACCTTGCAGGGATGGCTGCACTTGGTGCCCCTACCCAATGACAAGGGACATCACAGACCCTATTCCTTTGGTTGCTTCCATACCTGTTGAACATTATGCACAAAGATCATGCTAGTCATTTCCAGACTGGAATAATTCAGTTCAAAAAGTTCAAGAATGCAGAAAAATTCACTTCAAAATGAGCTGTCTCCAGTGTATTTTGAACAAAATCCTGTTGAATATCAAGTGTCTCAAAATTCAGGTGCTCACTGCTCTGCACCTGGCGTAACTAATGGTGAAAGAGAACCTGGAGAAGAGGAGCAAATTGGGGAATTAACTGCTTAAGTGGGAGAATCTCAGGATTCCAGACATCTCGTGTAAAGTCAGGTCTGCATCCAAGTGTTGACTTCCAATCTGTTGTCTCTTCTTGAGAGAAATGTGACATTCTGTGGAAATTATCATTTAATATTCTTGTCACAACTGCTCATTGGGGACAAACTGCAAAGCCCTGGACACTTCTGCTGTTCACAAACAGCTCTTTTTTTGGCTTGGGTTTTCCTCAACACAGCATCACGTGAGCTCTGTCTTAAGCAGTGATCTTGGAATAGAAGTGATATCCATTGTACCCAGGTCACTGGCATTTATCTGTTGAAATACCACAAAACTGAGGAAGAAATCACTTTGTGGACAGTCTTTTAAATAAATACAAATGAGGGGAAGGAAAGCCAGGGACCTGCTGGAGTGGGGCCAGAGGAGCCCCAGCAATGCCCCGAGGGGGGAACCCCTCTGCTGGGAGCCCCGCAGGAGAGAGTTGGGCTGGGGCAGCTGAGAGGAGAAGGCTCCAGCTGGGGAGAGCCCCTGGGGGCTGCCAGGGCTTGTAAGAAAGCTGGAGACAGCCTTTAGAGCAGGGCCTGTTGGGACAGGACAAGGGGGGATGGTTTGAAACTCAAAGAGGAGATCTAGACCAGATCTAAGAAATGAGTTTTTTTTTTTTTAATGCTGAGGGTGGTGAGCCCCTGGCCCAGGTTGCCCAGGGAGGTGGTCGCTGCCCCATCCCTGGCACCATCCCAGGGGAGGTTGGCCGGGGCTCTGAGCACCCTGCTCTAGCTGCAGATGTCCCTGCTCCCTGCAGGGAGGTTGCACAACGTGACACTGAAAGGTCCCTCCCCACCCACACCAGCCTGTGATCATGTGAAAGACAGAGACCCCTGAGACTCTTGCTGCAATGCTTTACCACAGCCAGCTGTTTTTTTAGGTGCCACAAGTGTGCAGGTCACATTTGGTGAGGAGTGCAGGGCACTGGGCAGGACTTGGCTGTGCTCACTGGGGTGGCAGAGGACACCTACGCTGTCCTTGGCCATGGATGGTGGTCCTGCATGGGTGTGCTGCAGAAAGCAGAAGCCAATGCTCCCTGGAGCTGCAGCTGAAGCTCTTGATGGAGATGGAGTGTGTAAGAGAAAAGGAGATTGTGACTCAAAGCAAACAGGTTCTTTATTGCAGTCATAGGGATCTGCTGGAGTAGACAGATCCATGCTTTGAGCTAGCAGGAGGTCTGGGAAGCCCCTGTCAGAGTTGCCCTGATTTTTATTTCTATAATTTTATTTCTGAATCTTGTTTTCATTCACACAGAGCTCTCCTGAGAGCATGTGAAAGCAACGGGTGCTTCCCTGGCTGTGCTGCCTTTAGCTGGAACCCCCCTCTGGACTCGACTCTGCGTGGTTGGGCTTGTCACATCTCAGCAGAGATGGTCATGCCTCCATCAGCTCACATCTGCCACAGATTACTGGGGAGGGGGAGAAGCAGAAAAAAAAACCCTTTATGTAAACTTCACTTCTTTTTAATATAGACCAACAGCTTCTAGACCTGGGCTGGCTCTTCCCCACTCTTCCTGAGGTACATATGTATATCAGCTCTAACACACTGTCAGCGAACAGTGGTTTTCAATCAAAAAGCCTGTCAGTGAAGCTGATTCACTAACAAGAAAGCTGTCAAGCTGTGACAGCTGCTGTCTTTGCAACCCCAAACAATCTGTTCGGTGCTAACTCTGACTTATGCTTCCATTTATTATACACTAGTAATGAGTTCTGTCCTCAAATATCAGTTTGGTGAGCACACCTCGCTGCTTTGTTATGTGTGTTGAATACATCAAATCAGATCCAAGGTGGACGTGATAAGTTGGAGGCAAAAAAAGTTCTACTTCCCTCCTTTGAGTTATGTTTTTTGAGTTCCAAATCCAGGCTCAGCACTTAGCTTGTGTTTCTAGTTAAGCATGAATCTGGAGGTTTCATTACCACTGGAAGCTGAGAAGGGAATAATTTCTTTTTTTTCCTTCATTGTGTTGAAAAATGGCATCTAACCTTTAGCACAACATGGGTATCTACGGAAATCAGTGGAGGGATTTGGAGCTGTTCTGATGCTTACTGATCCCAGGATCTCAGAGACCACAAAAACTCACCCCAGAGGAAGAACCGAGGAGTCAGGCTGGTGCTGCTGGCCAGATGCAGATGCTGCTATTTGAATTTCAACCTGTTCTTTCTCTTCTTTTAGAATAAACTAACACCTTGACAGTCCCCTTAATCTCTCTAGCAGTAGCTTACTAGACCTAAATCTCCTTTGCTTCAATTTTGATTGATTATTGCTTGCCTGGCCCATCATGGAGCTAGGGAGGAGCTAATGTCCTTTTTCTTCTCTGGAGTATTTAGTGATGCCATGCATCCCTGGTAAATCAGCATTTGCAGCTCCACTAATCCAAATTCCTTCTGCTTTTTTGGTCCTTCAGCTGAGACCATGCTGGTGCACCATGAAGCAGGTTGTTCTCACTGTTTACTGTCTGAGGAGCCTCTCTGGGAGGTGCTGGCCTCTTCCCAGCACTGGGCATTGTCAGCTGCCTGCCCCTCCATCTCAGGAGGAGGAGTGGTTGGGCACCTGCAAGCCATGAGGGCTGCATGTCAAGAGCAAAGTCTAACCTATGGTAGATAGAGAAGAGGCTTCTATTAGCTAGTTGTTGTCTCAAGTCATCAGCTGAGGATAATAAGCTTCATTAGAGATCTGCATAAAGCAAACAATGATAGAGCTCCTATTTCTGAGATGGTAGAAAGGTTGGGCAAGGTCCTGGGGACCAAGGTCCTGGGTGCTGCTTGTTCAGAGGGAACTGGCAGTCACCTGATGAGTCTCCAGTCCCCTGACACATGATGGAACTGTAGCAAGATGTGTTTGTACCTGAGATAGCCTGAGCTGGGTAACGGCCACCATGGATTCCAAATGTCTGCAGTGAGGATAGAACATTATTTAGAAGGCTGTCCTCAAAAGGCTCCTTGCCAGGCTGGGAGGATGTGGGTCCTGGGGTCTGCTCTAGGTCCTGTGCTCAGGTTTGGATCGTTGACCATGTCATGTTTCCAGGTAGGGTCAGGCTGTGAGGGGGGTGGGACAGAAACCCACCACCACGGGTGGTTCAGGGCTCTGGGGTGGTCCTGAGCAGCAAGGAACACATCTTTGGTGCTGATAGCACATGCATGGTGTGGTTCCTGTGCTCCTTGGTGTCTCAGCTCTGTCTTATCTGCTCTTGTGCTTTGGTTTCCCAGACGTGCTCTGGTGGGACTTGTGCAGGTCTCCTGCTGCACTTCTGACCTACTCTGAGAGATTTTGGATTTTTGTTCCAAACATTCTTTCCTTGGAAAACTACCAGCTTTAATTCACTTTCTCTTCAGCTTTACTGCCAAAAGATCTACTTAGTAACTCCTGGAATTTGTTGAAGTCCATTGCTTTTATCTTCCTTAGAGGGAGAGAAAGTAGATGTGCTCATGTTTGTTCACACCCGGGCTCCCGGCCAGCTCTTTCTTCTGGGCTGGCACCAGATGTGTGGACCCATCCCCTTTCCTCCTCCTTTTTCCTCAGTACTGCTCCAGGATGCTGATACTCGTTTTTCTCCTTTCACTTCCACACACACACACATTTGAATAAATTGCTGAGCTAAAGAGACTGCAGCAGAGTGTGAGGGCAGGTTGATGGTGCAGAAGCTCTTCTAGAAGGAGGGAGGGAGAGAGGTTTGCTGATGAACCTGGCTCAGGGAGGATGCCTGGGGCACAGACACAATGGCACATCATCCTCCTTCCTCCCCATCCTACCATGCTGGTGCTCCTGTATGAGGCCGTGTGGAATCCTAGACTGGTTGGGGTGGCAAGGGACCTTTCAAGATCACCTTGTCCAACATCCCTGCAGGGAGCAGGGACATCTGGAACTAGAGCAGGGTGCTCAGAGCCCATGTACCTGCAGTGCTGAGGGACACAGGTCAGTGTGGACCTCGTACTGCTGGGTTAATGGTTGGACTCAGTGATCTTAAAGGTCTTTTCTGACCTAGATGATTCTGTAATAGATCCACCTAAATATTTCAAAGGTGACCATTAGTGGTTCTGCTGGGTCCTGTTGTTACCATACTTTATGCCATGAGACATCCGAGTTCCTTTCAGCTGGGGTAGCTGGAGATGCTCAGCCATTCTTTGCTGCCCAGAAGGTGTGGGTGACAGGTTTCCTCTCAGACTGCAGCAGCACCAGCAAGCACGTAGAAAAAGAGGGATTGCATGACAAGAGCTGTCTTTGTTACACCAGTGCTCTTTCATGTTGCAGGGCTTTTTTTACTTTCAGAACTGTGAAATTCTCTTTTATTGCAGATCTTTCTGGACCCCTTTCAAAGCCCACTGAAGTCGATAGAAAGACTTTGACTTCAGTAAAATTGGTATCATGGATTCCATTGGCTTCACCAGCCAACGAAAGATTAAAACCAACTCCGCCGTATCACACGGCGCCAAGCACTGAGCATTGATATCCCTGTTTGTTTGCTGCATCTGTTCCTTCTCAATTACCAGTGAGTCTCATATGCAAATGTAGGATTTCTTTTGTGTTTGTTTGTGGTGGTTTCAGTTCTGCCCACAGAAAGGGTGAGAGGTGGTGTTGGGCAACTGCAGATGTGAGATGCTCCTGGCCCGGCTGTCCTCCCCCAGCTGCTCCAGTGTATGTCGTGAGGTCCCTGGCTGTGGGGAGCACAGGGAGCTGAAGGTCTTGTTCATAGCATGGATTTATATGCAGTGGCAAGACTTGTTCTGTCAACAGGACACAGCTATTTGGAAAAAAAGATGGAAAGTCACACCAGGGCCGGGTGGCAGAGGCTAGAGAGAGCAGGGGAGCAGCTCAGGGGTCAGGGGTTTCCCTGCTGGTCTGCAGCCAAGAGGGGTTTGATGTGACACTGTCAATGCTTGTGCACAAGTATTCGTCTGGGTAGTAACCATGGGGGGCCCAGGTTGCCTGACCCAGGGCTGACATGGTCCTGGAGCTGCCCACCCCTTGGATGCTGACACCCGTGACACGAGCTGCTGGAGAAAAGGGGATGAAAATACATCTGCAGAGCTGCCTTAAAGGGAACCCGATTAGAAAAATGCTTTGTTGGAGAAGAGGAGGATTAAGTAGATGAAGCGGTAAGATACAGTGTGCTGGGCAGAAGAGCAGAGTGGTTGTTCCACTGGCACAGCTCATGTCTCCTCGGTCACTCCTGGGGGTCTTTATTTGCTGTGCTGCTGTGGGGTTTTTGTTAAGGTTCTTCCTCTTTTTTTTTTCTTGTCACTCAAATACTGGTAAAACACATTGTTAAGAATTCCTGCCTGCTGGCCTATTATTTATTAAGTATTATTTTTGTGTTGCTGGTGGTGTTTTTTTTTCCTCTCCCACATAACTACTTGCAAATCTTTCTCTTTTAATCTTTCCTCACAGCGCTGGGAGGTTTTCTGCTCAAACCCATCCACTTCACAGCAGTGATCTGAGGGGCTGCTCCAGTGCAACTCCTTGGGTGTAGCTGAGGGAGGTGTTTGGGGGAGGTCTGGTGCACCCTGCCATGTGCCAGACTCCAGGTGGGGGGAGTGCTTGAGAATCCTCTGCTGCTCTGACCTCCAGTGCAAGGTACTGACACAATTGTTTGATGAATCCACACTCCGTGTACTGGTTTGTGAATTAAACCCTGAATAGCAAAGGGGAAGCACAATGGAGATGCTGGGTAACATCTAGAAAGGCAGGAGTTGAACTGAATTGTTACTGGCACCTTCTGTGATTTCATATAAAATTTATGTATCCATACACATCAAGATCCCACACAATTCTGTGGGTTTTGATAAGCTCTGGAGAAGAGATGTGAAAATAAGCATATTAGTTGCTTAGCCCAGTGATTGTTCAAGGTACTCACAAATGAGCTCTTCAAGGTCTCCCAAATGTTGCCATGCACTGGAGAAGTTTCTGATATGAAGGGATGTTTATTAAACCACTCTGTTAATCTGGGAATAGGCAGGGCTGCTGCTCTCAATAAATGAGGAAAATTATCTAGGCTATTGGAAGACCATCTTAATTGCCAGCAGGAGCAGGGCAGGGATCGTGCCCCTGGATTGGGCACTGGGGAGGCTGCACCTGGAATCCTGGGGTCAGTTTTGGGCCCTTCAGTCCAAGAAGGACCTTGAGGGGCTGGAGCGTGGCCAGAGAAGGGCAACGGAGCTGCTGGGGAAGGGTCTAGAGCCCAAGTGTGGGGAGGAGCAGCTGAGGGAGCTGGGGGTGCTGAGCCTGGAGCAAAGGAGGCTCAGGGGAGACCTTCTGGCTCTGCACAGCTCCGGACAGGAGCCTGGAGCCAGGGGGGGGTCGGGCTCTGCTCCCAAGGGACAAGGGACAGGACTAGAGGAAAAGGCCTCAAGTTGCCCCAGGGCAGGTTGAGGTTGTCCCTGAGGAACAATTTCTTGCCCTGGAGGGTTGCCCAGGGCTGTGCCAGGCTGCCCAGGGCAGGGGGGGAGTCCCCACCCCTGGAGGGGTTCCCAAGCCGTGGAGATGTGGTGTGAGGGACACGGGGCAGTGGGGACCTGGCAGTGCTGGGGAATGGTTGGACTCAATCTTGCAGGTCTTTTCTCCACTGAAATGATTTGGTTTCTGTAATGAAATAAAGCAGAAGAAATGCTGCTTCAGTTGTAATAATTTATACCTTTATTGGTAAAACACTCTGGGTGTGTATCTACACATAGATAGACACAAATTTATACATTTGAATATGGCTCGTAAGTTTTTCTGAGCCAGAAAGCAGATCTCAGAAAAACTTTTCTCTCACCTGAAAGTCTTTATCTTAACACCCTGGAGAGCAATTCCACTAACAAAAGACCACGTTGGGATGCTGAATTAAAACCTGATGAAAACTGGAAAAACAAAAGCCTTTTTGACGTTTACTCTTAATGCCACAAAAATGTTGGTTTAATCAGACAATATGGTTAATCACAAAGGTGAGATTGGAAGTTGCCAGCCCTGAATGCTGGGGTAAAAGTTAATAAATTCAGCTCATAATCACTCCACACATGCTCGTTATAATAATTTACTGTCCAGACCAAATCTTTATAAGCATTGTAATTAAATATAAAATGCACATTAGAATTATAATGAGTAATTAGGGCAACATAACTAATAAGCATAAACGTCCCGAAGCTCATTAGAATGTTAAAAGATGAAACCTGTTGTAGCTGGAGGATTTGGGAAGCTCCTGGTGCCTGTCTGAGCGCCACGCACGGCGTGTGTTGGTTGAGCTGCTCCTGTAGGCATCCAAAAGGGAAATATCTGGGTGGGAAACCAGATTCTGGAGTATTTTATGTGGCTTCTGGAGGGAACTCGATGTGCAGTTGGGTTTCCCAGCACAGATGCCTGGCTCAGGTGGACACGCTGGGGGTGCTGGAGGAGCAGAGGTGAGCAGGGAGGAGCTGCAGAGCTCTCCCAGCGTGTGGTGGGGGGTGGAGATGGTGTCACATCTCCTCAGGACACCCTGGGAGAGCTGGATGCAGTGAGGGCTCCACACCATCCCTGGGGACTGTAATGTAATGTCCTGGGTTCATCAAGAGGGGTATGGCCAGCAGGTCAAGAGAGGTGCTTCTCCCCCTTTACTCTGCTCTTGAGACCCCACCCTGGAGACTGCGGCCAGTTCTGGTGTCCCCACCATCAAAGGGACAGAGATCTGTTGGAATGAGTCCAGAGGAGGCCACAAAGATGAGCCAGGGGCTGGAGCATCTCTGCTGTGAGGACAGGCTGAGGGCACTGGGGTTGGTCAGCCTGGGGAAGAGGAGACTCCAGGGGGACATTAGAACTGCCTCCAATACCTGAAGGGAACCTCCAGGAAGGCTGAAGAGGGACTTGGCACAAGGGTGTGCAGGGATGGGACAAGGGGAAAAGGTTTAAACTGAAGGAGAGCAGGCTTAGACTGGATCTTAGGAAGAAGTTCTTCACTGTGAGGGTGGTGAGACACTGGCCCAGGTTGCCCAGGGAAGCTGTGGATGCTCCATCCCTGGAGGTGTTCAGCACCAGGCTGGATGGGGCTTGGAGCAACCTGCGATGTGTGTTGGAGCATCCTGCTCTAGTGGGAGGGGTCCCTGCCCATGGCTGGAGGTTGGATGAGATGGTCTCTAGGGTCCCTTCCAACCTCAGCCATCCTATGAGTGGTTGTAACTTCAGTTGTTTCCCTGGAGCACAGGAGGGTGACCCCATGTCAGAGCACTGTGCACCCTTGGTGTTGACCTCTGGTGAGTGACAGTCTCTGGTGAGCAGCTGTGGTGGCTGCATCACCTCTCCTCTGGTGTGCAGGGTCCAGTTCTCCTCAGTCACCCGTATCTCGTATCAAATCCCTCTGGTGTGGATGCACAGATATGTATTTTGCAGGGCTAATACAGACATATTTTTGGGTCAAGAGCAGCCATACCCCCTGAATCCACCTCCTCAGCCACCTCCTGCAGGCACCAACACTTTTGGGGGTCAGAAATCTCCCGTTTAGCCGAGTCTCTGAGCACCCACTGGAAAAAGCCTTTCCCAGCAAATCACTTACACCTACCTGAGAAACTGATACTAAGTTCCAGTTGTTTATTGCCAGCCAGAAATGAAGCATTTATTTTTAGAGCTCTGCTCCCCAGGGGTGAGCTGTGGGAGAGGGTTGAGCCACTCTAAGGAGAGTGAAGGTACCAACGTGAGTCACCAAAGCCCAGTACTGCTGACAGACAAATAATCATATATTTTTGTCTCTGTTATTTTATAGAACCATTATTTAGGAGATATAAAAATGACAAATACATTTAAAATCACTAGCCTGGCACAAGGTTTTCTTGTTAACATCCCTGTTAGGTTTCACTACAGCATCTTCTACCAGACTTCTAACTTCTCTCCAGCTCTCTGTCCCTCGGGAGCTCCTGTGGGCCCTCAGCCTCTTCCCTCCTCCTGGAGACTGCCACAGAAACAGTTCCACTCTCAGCAGCTGCTCTGCACCCTGGAGACAAGCTGCTATTTTCTTGCTGGAAGCGTGGCTGTGTGTCTGCAAGACCATGGAAACTCTTGCATGTCACCTATGGGTGGGAGAACCTGCAGCAGCCTCCAGTCGTGGAGCTGGAGGGGAGGTTTGCTGGAGCCTCCTCTGCCCCAAGCCTCCCTTCAGCCTCAGATTCTTTCGTGTTCAGTCTTTCATCAAAGTTTCCCTTATTTTTCCAGCTGTAATGGAATTCGTAATTTGGGGATTTTTTTGGAATGCCGTTTTTGGAGGTGTCCCTGCTTATGCTGGGGGGGGTTGGACTAGACCTTTGGAGGTCCCTTCCAGCCCAGACGTTCTAGGATTCTATGGTAATCACTTGATTTAAAACTCATTAAAGCTGCTCTTTCTTACATTTTCCAACTTTCTTCAGGTCTCTAAGCTCACGTCCATCTGTGTTTCTCCCCTGCCTTGCATTGCCCACTCAGGACTTCCACTGGTGCCCCTGTCAGACAGCTGGAGGGAGCAGGACCACATCATTAGCCAAGCTAAATGATTTTCTGTGATAGCTTAAGCCATTGTTATTAAACTCCTGAATTCAAACATTTCCCTAGATGGCCAATATTTGTCCTTGCCATTGATTCCTGGGCAGCCATTGAAATGTGGCAGCAGCTGCTGGAGTGATGGGGGATTTACCTGCTGCAGTGGGGCAGCGATGCTGGTGGCACTGGGAGTGCTGGGAGAGCTCCAAAGGGCCTGGCAGGGAGCCTGCTAAGAGCTGCCAGAGACATCTCCTTGGCAGGGGGGTTGAACAGGGTTTAAATTGTCCTCCTCTGTCATTTAAGAGAGCAAAGTGAGTCATAAAGAGCTCCCAGAGGATCTAATGAGATAGGGGGATGGTCAGTGCTGTGGGGACCTGTCACAGAGGAGGAACCAGCTGGGGGACCCATCACTGCATTCATTCCATGGATTTTCTAAATTCTTGGGAGGAATATCTGGTAGGAGAAATCTTATTTTCTGTAGGTTTGTTATAACCTCTCCCAAAAACCTGCTGGCCAGCCCTGGCTGGAGTCAGGGGGTGGTTGTTGTCCTCCATCCCTTGCTTCTCCTGTGTGCTTATGGCCTCTAGATGAGGCTCTGAGCAGCTTGATGTAGTTGATGTCCCTGCTCATGGTGGGGGGGTTGGACCAGATGACCTTTGGAGGTCCCCTCCAGCCCAGACATTCAGTGATTCTATGATCTTGCCCATCCCTGCTGCACTAGGCAGCTCTGCTGGGGGGAGATGGTTAAAATAAAGGTTTTTTGGGTAACAGTGAAGGCAGAATTGAGTCGAACCTTGTGAGCCTGTGTTAACATAATAGATGAGCTTTCCTCTTGCTAAGTGGTGTGGGTTTAGATCAATATAGTGATTGTTTTGAGCTCAGAATCTTTGCCATCAGAGAAACCCTGAGCAGCCCCAGCAGGGCGAGATGCAGCCAAGTGCAGCTGGGCTGACAGCAGTGAGATGAAATCATGTGTCTTCTCCAGAGTGAGCTTTTGCTCATTAATATTAACCCCTCCCGAGGCAGGGGGGTGGCCAGGCTTCTCCCATCCCTTCCTGGAGCCAGTTTCAGCTCCACCAGCAGCAGGGACTTGGGCCTGCAGCTCATCTGGAGCTCCTCAGCCTTCCTCTCTGGGGCTCTGCTGGAGTTCTGGCTTGGCACGTCACCCACCAGGGCACCAGGGATGCTCCTGCATCACTGAGTTTGTCTTCAGGCCAAGACCAAGACTGTCACTTGGCAGTGGGAGATCCAGGAGGAGGGTGGCTCCAGGCTGCCCCCAGTCTGTGTTTCCATACCTGCATCCACCGGGGCTTTCCCAGGGCAGCAAGTGGTGAGCTGGGGGTTTATTCTTAACAAACACCAGCTGAAACCCTTTGGAAGGGGAGGAGCACTAAGAAAACTTCCTTTTCAGAGGTTTTTCCAAACAAAACTGTGCTTTGTGGCTGGGCTTCAGCTGGGAGCAGGGTGCCTGGCCTCCTGCCTGAGAGCATCAGCGAGCTGGGTGCTCCTACAGACCATTGATTTTTAGAATTTATTACCAGGGATGCCCTCCATCTATTCTAAAAACAACCCCACCCTATCCCCTCCCAAAAAAATCCCCCAAACCCACAGCACACCCAGCAGAAGGTGAGTGGGCCACATTACCATGCTGAGGAGCAGGAAGCTGGTGTTTTTTAGAGGAAACCTTTCTCCATGTCTCAGGCCTTGGCTGGTCTCTTGTTTGTTCTTTCTGCTTGGCTCAGCAGAATTAAATCTGGTCTGTGTAGTGTGCACGGTGCTGTGCATTAATTTCAGACTCAGGGTTTTTGCTAATAGTCCTACCCACTTGGAATTAGAAAAAAATATATATATTTTTAATGTCTTTGCATAATGCAGAAAAATATTTGCCTCTTAGGATGAAGCCTTCCAAGTATCTGCTGCATGGTGATGTGGGGAAGGAACCTGCTCAGATACCATCTCCTGCTATTTCAGAGCCTGTGGAACCCCTGGGGTGCTCACAGCTCTTCTCTTGCAGGTGACTTTTCTTCCAGTCATGGGCTCTCCTCCCAGTGTCTGTCACCACCTGAAAGACAAGAGCTGTGGTCACTGAAAATCTTCCCAGTGTCTTCCAGTGGTGATGGGAATACATGAGGTGTCAATAGCTTGAACTCAACTCACAGTTCATGAATGCTTGGCCAGTGAATGGATCCAGTGTGTTATTCCTGTGTCTCTCCCAGGATTTTTCTCCTGACAGGAGCCTGGAGCCAGGGGGAGGTCAGGCTCTGCTCCCAAGGGACAAGGGACAGGACAAGAGGAAACTGCCTCAAGTTGCCCCAGGGGAGGTTGAGGTTGGGGGAGGAAACACCACGTGGAGTTGGGAGTGAAAGGACGTCTTCATGTGTGGGAAAGCATCATGTACAAAGCACATGGAGCAACTCCCTGTTCTGCTTGGCAACATCTCCCTGGTGGTGCTGCAGCTGGTGTTGGGGACGTTCACTGGGGCAAAGCGTGGGGGAACTGGAGGGTTCAGGCACCCCAAAACCACGTGTGTGGGAAGTGTGATGTCAGAAAGGGGGGAATGAACTGGGGATCTTTTGGGGTGAGGTGGTTTAGATATAGAAGGGCTTGAAGGAATGAGCACACAAGTCTTTCAATGGGTAAAAGGTTTCTCCAGAGAGAAGTTCAAACCTCATCTTTGTGTCACTGGGGACAAAATAACTAATAGATTAGAACTGCAGCAAGGTGCCTGCCTTTAACTGGGAGAGGGGGGCATGCCAGTGCTGGGATGTTGCCATCCAGGCAGGCTGTGGGTCTGGAAGCCCCAGGATGGAGGTGTCCATCAGGACCACCCTGGGTTAGCCTGGCCCTGCTTTGGGTGGGCAGGTGGACCAGGTCCCCCAGCAAACAAGAACCTCCATGTCAGAGTGACACAGGCAGAGGGGGAAGCAAGCTGGTGTTTTGCTCAGTGCTGGGGGTCTGGGGTCCATGCCCTGCAGCCAGGAGACCCAGGACCTGCCTGGCCAGGGTGGTGCTCCCCTGGAGCTCAGCAGCACATCTGGACCAGCCTCAAGTGCACCAGCCACATGGGAACTAATGGTGGAGAGATGTCCTAGGGGTTCTGTGGCAGCATTCACCTCTTTCACACAGCTTGAGGGAGGTGGTGGAAACGCTGGCAGGTAGTCCCTGGTGCCCGGGTGGGTGGAAATCTGGTGGACCTCTTCCCAGTCCTAGTCTAGCTTTTGGCAGCCTCCCCTGATAGTGTTTCTGTGCAGTAGACTTCCATCTTCTTCTGCCATTCAGGTGGTGCTTTTGTGTGGTGTATCTCACACAAGTTCTGGTTTTGTGTGGTTCATCCTGGACGTTTTTTGGTATTGCTCTCCAGAAGCACAAGCTGAGCTGGGAGCTCTGTGGTGCTCTCAGTAGGTGCTGGTGCCACGTGGTGCTGTAGGAGCGAAGATGAGATGTGACCCATCCACAGCACTTCACGTGGTCAGCTCTACTCATTTTTGAAAGACTTTGCTCCATTTGTCAGGCAGGAGGAAGCTTTATATGTCCCTGTTATTTTTATGGAGTAACAAAAGTATTTGCAAATCATGGAGCAGTGGTGAAAACTGGTTCTGTGCTTATTATCCACTCAAAACTTTCATGTCACGTGGTTGAAAGTTAATGGATTTATGGACTGGTTTGATATTGTCATTAGGAAGAGAATGTTGAAGGCAGAGGGTGTGTGGTGAAGAGGCAGCCAGAGCTTTGCGTGGATGTAAACACCTCCCAGTGACATCTGGAAAACCCCTGGGGAGACAATAAACAGATTTTCCTTTATAAGTTCAGTGGTTTGGTTTTTGTAGCATTTTTATGGTGCACATAAATTATTGTTCAGAAACAGAAGATGTAAAATTCCAGGGAGAAGGCAATGGCTGCTGAGGGTTCCCTTTGAGAATCCCTTTCCTGAGGAATTTCTTGTGTTTTACTTCCAGCTTGCACTTGTCTTTTGCCAGAAACTTGAAAAACTGACTTTTTATCACTTTTTATCTGCTCTTTGTACCTGTAGTTCTAAGCTGAAAATGTTTATTGGTATTTGGAACATTTCCTAGTTAAAAAAGACAATCTATACATTGAAACCACATTCTGTCCAGTGCAGTGCTGCAGAGGGCATGCTGGTAAATGGGGTTACACTTGGCTCATAGCTGCTGTGAGGTAAGTTTGCTCTTGTAACAAAATCCTGAGGCCATCTCAGCCCATGGGTTTTCCAGGACGCTCACAGAGGACCTGATGAAGAAGATAAGTGGTGTTGGTCCCAGCTTTGCTTTGGACCCTGGGCACTGCGGGTCCCTCCCAGCTCTGGGATCCCCCTGCAGAGCCCAGCAGGACCCCAAAGCTTCTTGGCCAGCACCACTGCTGGAGCTTGGTGGGTTTTACTCTGCTCCTCCCCTTCCACACATCCCGTGTGGCACCAGCACCTCCGAGCAGTCGCGCTTTACGCCGAGCGAGTTGGGAGAGCGGCTTTTTCACATGGGATTGGTGCCTCTTGGTGTCTCAGTTGTGTTTTTCACACCAGATACACGGAGTATGTGTCCAGCTGCTGTGTGTGGTAACTCTTCCACTGGTGGCAGGAGGCCTGGAGGGGCCGTGGCAGGCGGCTGAGCGGCGTGGGGCGTGCCGGGAGGAGCGGCAGCCGGCTACTGAGCCAGAGGCCAACGTCCCTTTCACAATTCTGTTTTTTTCAGTTGCCCCCACAATTCAGGAACTTAAATCCAGCGGTGTGATGCTTGGAGGGAACGGCCTGATACGGTGTGAAGGTGCAGGAGTTCCTGCCCCGGTCTTTGAGTGGTACAAAGGAGAGAGGAAGTAAGTAACCCGTGGGGATGCGGGTGGAGGAGAGAGGAGGTGGCCAGGCTGGGCTTGTCCCCCCAGTGACAGGTCCAGGCTGTCCTGGTCCTCCTCTTGAGCTTCAAGCAGCTGGTGCTCAGAGGTGTCAGCTGCTGACCACTGCTCTGCATGGCTTTTGGGGGATTCCTCAGTTCCCTTGTGCTCGTGGTCTCTGTGCTCACAAGCGAGGCGTGAGCGGGCTGCACCCCCGGGGGAACTGCAGTGATGAGCCTGTGTTTAAACATGCTTTACTAATTCCACCCTGTTCACTAGAGGAACCAAAGTCCTCTAAAAGGATTTTAGGTTTTAAATAATTCATCT
>NW_008581932.1:47936-51187 GCF_000691845.1 Merops nubicus
TCCTGCTGAGGGCTTTGGGGGTGGAAAGGTTTTGTGAACATGACTTTCACCCAGACCTTAACGTGTGTGAGTTGTCCCCCAGTTGTGCCACGAGTTAGACCGTGGGTCTCTAGTGCACAGGCTCAAGCAGAGCTGCAGCACATCACAGGTCTGCAGGGTGCTCCCCACATGAAGCCTGGACACTGACCCATGTGCTTTGGTTCTGCTTAGTCAGCTTCCCTGCCATGTGGTTAGTGCTGTGTCATGGTAGCATCTCTGTAGGGTCATCCTTGGCTTAAAAAGCAGCTCATGAAACAGTTTTTCAATAGGAAATTGTGTTACAGCTCTTAGCTTGTCAGAGGTCTTGTTTCTGCTAAGTGTCTGTATTAGTGCAAAAGCAAGTGGATACTGTCCCTTGGGAGTGACCATCCATAGGCACCTTCAAGCTTCTGGAATTCCCTGGCTTCCTAGTGCTGGGTTTCTCACCTCGAGCATCCCATTGACCCTGGGAGTTGACGTGAGGACATCAGTGAACGTTTTTCACAGCAAGCCATCTGCCAGCTCAGTGCTCCCCGGGCAGCTGCTTCCCTCGAGGGCACTCCCTGCTCATCTGCATGGGGGAGCTTTCAGAGCAGTCAGAACCAGGGCCCTCTGACCATGTCCTGAAGCATTCTCTAAACCAGTATAATAGGGCTTTACTATATCTAACTGTTGGCAAACTTCACCTGCAGCCTGTTGCCAGAGGTGCATGTGGCATTGGAGCGGGGTGGGGCAGTTGCAGCACAAACACATGGGATGTAGGAAGTTCTGCAGCAGAGGTTTTAGTACTCAGGATTCAATTAGCCATTTCCAGCACCTTAATCACCTTCCTGTTTATAATATTGGCCAGTTCCTTTCTCTGTGAAGAAGAAAAATTCTCTTTTCCTGCAGGAGCAAGGAAGACCAAGCAGAGCATTTCAGGACACTGAACTTGTTCCTTCTGTTTTCTGCTTGGGTTGGTGGCTCACCTGAGGCTTGCTGTAGTCAGCAAGAAATGTGCTGTCCTGCTGTCTCACTGCTCCAACAGTGCCTTAGATTTAAGGGCCATTCTTTTTTGGTTGAACTGTTCCTGGCAGACACGCTGGACACGTGTGACTACAAAGGTTCTGGGGGTCGCTGAACCTCTACCACTTGCAGGAAGAAGGAAGATAAATACAGATTGGATGTTCCTCCTGCTTTTTACCTCTGGATGGTGGGAAGCCAGCTCCCAAATGAGCCTTGGACAGCTCAGTCATTGTTTTAATGCAGACCTGAGAAGAGGCAGCTCCCGTAGGCAGCTCAGGGGGAGCATGTGCATTATCCTGCAGATACACTAAGAGGCCAAACTCCCATACTGAGAGTTCACACCCTGCTGTGTTTTCTGCTAATAGAATAGAGGGACTCCCATTTTCTTCAGTTAGTCTTGGATTGGGATGTATTCTTTCTTTGTAGGATGAATTGTCAAATAATGAACAGTGGGAGTTAGATGTGAAACCCCAAGTCTCTGTTCAGCATCTGAAACAAGCCTATTGGGTCTATAAATGTGGAGTTGTTACTTAATGTAAATCCAACCCCACGATTCCCAGACTCCAGGGATCATCTCCTCATAAAATAGCCATTAAAATGCACCATAAAAGCAGTTGCAGAATACAGCCAGTGAAAACTGCTGCTCTGGGAGGCAGGGAGCTTGCAGGACCTGCTCTCCCTGGGCAGCTCCCAGGAGTGACACCCTGAGACAGGGAGGGTGTTGTGACCTCATGGGGTGTCATCACGGTGTCAGTCCTGATGAGAAACCCAAAATACAAGATTTCATCACATGAAGAAGGGACTGGAAATTGGGGGGGGGAAGTTAGTAAAAGCATCTTAAAATTGCAGACGTGTGTGGCTTCTAAAACTGCAGGAGGGGTGCTGTGGGGAGCAGGACAGCTGCACTGTGCTGGATCAGAGTGTCTGAATCACAGAATCCCAGAGTGGGTTGGGTTGGAAGGGACCTTAAAGATCATCCAGTTCCAACCCCTTGCCATGGGCAGGGACACCTCCCACTAGCCCACGTTGCTCCAAGCCCCATCCAGCCTGGCCTTGAACACCTCCAGGGATGGAGCATCCACAGCTTCCCTGGGCAACCTGGGCCAGGGTCTCACCACCCTCTCAATGAAGAACTTCTTTTTAATTTCTACTCTAAATCTCCCCTCTTCCAGTTTGAAGCCATCACCCCTCATCCTGTCACTACAAGCCCTTGTCAAAGGTCCCTCCACAGCTTTCTTGTAGGCCCCCTTCAGGTACTGGAAAATTGTAATAAGGTCTCCCTTGGAGCCTTCTCTTCTCCAGGCTGAACAATCCGAACTCTCTCAGCCTGGCCTCCCAAAAAAAGAGTTTCCAGCCCTCAGATCATCTTCGTGGCGAAGCCATCACCCCTCATCCTGTCACTACAAGCCCTTGTCAAAGGTCCCTCCACAGCTTTCTTGTAGGCCCCCTTCAGGTACTGGAAAATTGTAATAAGGTCTCCCTTGGAGCCTTCTCTTCTCCAGGCTGAACAATCCGAACTCTCTCAGCCTGGCCTCCCAAAAAAAGAGTTTCCAGCCCTCAGATCATCTTCGTGGCCTCCTCTGGTCCTGCTCCAACAGGTCCATAACCAGCTCCTCATGCCACTTCTCTGAAACCCCGAGCTGCTGAAGTGTGTCATGTCATAGGGCTACACAAATTACATCTGAGACATGAAGCAGCCACAGGGAAGAAGCCCAAAAGTCACCTACCTAAAAGTATTAATTCCCTTATGCCTGACAAAGCAAACAAGAATTACCTGTGAAATGACAAAACTCATTATAGTGGCTTAATGCATGGTAATGAGATGGAGGTATTGATGTGGGAAAGCAGAGGTGGGAGCCCCCGGGGGCCTCACTGCTGCCTGAGCTTCCCTGGCTGCCTGGGTATGATCTCTGGAAGGAAAAGGAGCTGGCTGGTCCCTGCAGTGCTGGGAAGCAGTGAGGTGAGGGCAGGAGCAGGGTGCAGAGCTGGGACGCGTGGGGAGCACCCTGCTCAGGCCACAAGCTGAGCAGCCCACCCCTGGGGAAGCCCCTGTACCAGTAGGAGCATCTGGCTCTTACAGCTGCAGAGGGAGACCCTCAGAACTGCAGAGCTGGTGCCAACGCTGGCTCCTCAGGCCCGTTGGCACGTGGCTTGTTGGTGTGTGCATCCAGCTTGTTCCATCTGCTCCTGGTTCTGGCCCCTTGGTCTCAGAACCAGGAGGTGACACT
>NW_008581933.1:0-18034 GCF_000691845.1 Merops nubicus
CCAACCTAAAGGATTCTATGATTAGTTACACAAATTATTCAGGTTTTGCAATCCTAGCCCAGGCAATCTGAAATGCTTTCAGGAACTGCCTTGGTCTCTTTGGGCCTCCACTCATTTGTTGGAGAGGGATAATACCCCCACCTTGAAGAGGTGTTAAACTGATACTCTTTTAGGTACTTATATAGTTCACATCATATAAGCAGCTTACAATTTTTAATTTCTATTTACAAGCTGTCCTTTCTGCAACACAATAAAGACATATGTCACTTTATGAAACAGAGTAAGAAATGCTTTTTATTCTAAGTGTTATCTGCAGTTGCCCCTAAACATTACTCCATGCAGCTAGATTTCTGTGAACAGAAATATGCTGGGGTAGGACACAGAGCTGTGAACAACCAACAATGGACAATGGAGCCATACTACAAGTCCTTCCATATTTTTGGCGTGGGTGTGGAGAGGGGACAACAGAAAGCACTCATTTTTTTTCAGGTGGTTCCAATATAAGCTGGTGCTTAGAGAATGTATTGGAAAGCTCCATTGCAGTCTTGCTACTTGCGAAACCACTGCAAAGGTGAACACATTCACATAGACAGGTCTTAATTTTTGCACACCCCTTGTGAAAAACACTGAATAATATTGTTCTTATAACTTGACACAAAATGCTTTCCCCTGAGAGTGCTTTCTTTGCTGGTATCGTAAGAGCAACCCATTAAAGATAAGATTTTCCTAATAGTCCAAAATACAGCTGTATAGATAGCACAAAGAAAGATTATATATGAAGCTTGGTAACATCTCCTTGGTTTGTTTTTTTGTCCAGGTTTTTTAAAAAATTAATTTAATCCTTATTTATAATTTTAGAAGAATTCTGAGGGGTTTCAGAAACCTTCTGAGGTTCATGAGAATGGCAATGCTGGCTTTGTGTGATTTGTACAGAATGAGGTGAAAAATTCAGGCCGTGCAGTGCATATGCAATCACAGAGGGGCATTCATTTCTCAGAGGCTGTTAATCTCACACTGAACATGTATGCATTAGGCGTAGAGCTGCTAGACTAAGTCAGTATCTCATCACTACTCCTCTCCTGCTGGCAGTGGGCATCTGTGAAGTTATGAGATGGAGAGCAGTAATAAGTGACCTTTCCAACCTGGCACAGATTCAAGAGTGCCACAACACTTCATGTACGAAATATTATTCAGTGCGTATCCTTTCCATCTCTACTTCAGGATATCATTAGATGCAAAAGCCCAGCGAATACATAATTCATGAATGAAAAGTGAAATTTTAAAGCTTTTGGAATACAGAATCAGACGTTTTCACCTGCAATGTGTTGTGCTCTACTGCAAATCTGCTTTCATATTCTTCTCCTGATAGCAATCTATGGTGGAGGGGGGTAAGGGAAGGGAAGGAAGGAGACCTAACCTCAGTAACTTTTACATATAAACTTCACTTTCTTAAAATCCAAAATAAATTTTGAGTTGCAGCAGTGCATCTGATAAAAAGTTCTTGTTGAGCTGACAGGAAGCCTGTGCATTTGGGAGTACATAGTTCATGAATACATTCAGGCTCAGATTTGAATTTAATATTTAAGCTCTCAAATGTTGGAAGAGAGATTTTTTGATTATGTATCTGGATGCTTCTGGTGACTAACATGTGGGAAAGGGATATTTAGTACTGCTGAATAGTTGCTCATTGGCTTTTAGATTTTAGCACAGAATTGTAACTGTGAACATCAGTTTTCAGTTCCCTGATTTGTTCACTGTGCATTTTATTTGTAAATTGAACATATAATCCAAAAACTATGATGGTGGTCCCATCATAAACTCTTTGGAGAGTAGAGAGTTTTATTATGGATTTGGTACCGGGCAGTCCTTTTCCTTGCAGCTTCTCATTCATTGTTTCCAACATCTGACTTGCAAGCAATATTTTATCCATGAGATCTTAGACAAATTTAGAGTGTTAAAATGAAGAGCAACAAGCAGTATAGTGTAAGATTTCCTCAGTACATTATTTGCTCATTATTGTTTCCTAAGGGATGGAGAAAAAATGAAACTACATGTAGGTGCTATTGTAATTCTGTTTGTAATTATATACACAGAAGTGATCAATAGATACACCTAGGCACCAGATCACTCTTTATTGGAGAAAACCTTTCAAGTCTCTGGGGCATAAAAGTATATGTTTTGAAACTTTGCTTATAGGTTAAGAAGTCACGTGTTTGGAACATTTTTGGAAATGTAAATAGCCACCCAAGTACTTTCACCCATGAAGTCTTTCAGGCAATGAAAGAAAAGGCAATTGCTCATGTTCACATATGCAAATGAAAATGAAAGACTGGATTAGGGTAAAGGTTTTGATTTATGCAGCATTTCAGTTTAAATTCCCCATTTTTTTCCACTTTCCTTTTTATATGCTGGACAAGTCTGATACAAAATTTTTACAGCTGATGTTCATAACCTGAATTTTCACTGGGGAGGCAGGAATGTTCTCAGAAAGATTTTGAATTAGTTATATAGCTTAAGTGCAAAAACATTCAGTATTAAGGCTACCTAAGGACCTGTATACTTTATATCCTCTAAGTCCATATAGCAAAAGGAACAGAGGATTTCCTTCACACTTCTACTCACAGCCTTCCTTTTACCCTTCAAGAGCCACATAATTTCTGAAGTACAGAATAGCCCCTTATCGTCCTATTCTCCTGATGTAATCTGATTGTGTATTCAGGCCAAAATAACCATGGTTGTAATGTAGTATGTGATAACACTGCTTGCAAACGGTAAAAAGCCTTCAGAGTGCAACTTTTTTTTTATTCCCCATCAATCTATAACAGTTTGTTTTGAAGCTTTTTATTCCCAGTGTATCACTCAGCTGTGATAATAGAGGTGAACTCTACTTCAGTGAGTTTAGAGAGCAAGGGATATGAGATCTTTCCACTAAATTGGATCACCTTTACTTAACATATGAAGAACTAGTCTGCTGGCCATATACTTTAGAGATTTGAATTTCTGTGCCTAATGTTGAATAAGAACGTCGATATTGTGCAGTTTGTGCTCACAGTGTTGTTGTTTTCAGTTTCTTAGAAAAAAAAAGTTCATTAAAATTTCAACTGTAAATAGAAACAATGATAGAAGACATATTATCAAATTATATAAGCTTCCCTTGCTTGAATCATGTTATTAACACATAGCAGAACTATGGTTCCTAGTCCTAGAGACTAGGAGCTGCTTTGTTCAGACCCTTTTAAACACTTCAGTCTTGGATTAAACTTCCCGAGACTGCCACAATGAGCAACAGACATCTTGCTTTGCTCATTCTTATAAAATTAGCATGTTTTCTTCTTTGGTAGAAGTGCCTTTTAGCTCTACTTCTGATTTAAGTTTTTCTTTAAGGGATAGTTGTTATCTAAACTTTTACCCAGTGAATAAGCTTTTCCTAAACTAGCAATCAATGGGTATAGAATATTTGCTACTGCTAAGGAAACAATTATTTAAGGTATTGAGCTTTGCTGATGTGGGGACAGAAGTAGACTTTGTTGTTGTTGTTGTAAGCCTCATTATTTTTACTTTTAATTCTGTTCAGGGGATTTCAAGAACTTGGGTTTACACTGCCTCATTCCACTTTTGTCACACTTTTGGTGTTTGGCACAGCTACCCACTAAAGCAGAGCAGTAAAATTAGAAGGCAGTTGTGTCAGATTTTACCAGCACAGAATAGTGACTTTGTGCTGAAAACTGACTTGTACGTTGTTTTTTCTGTAAATGCACAGATGTGTTAATGGTATATTTTAAAGGGTGCTTTTTCTGTTTTGGCATTCAAAGGAAAGATACTCACCAGAGGCCCGGGAGGGCCATCCTGACCTGGTGCTCCAGGTAGACCTTGTTCTCCCTAGAGAAAACATAAAGTTTGCTTTACCAGATGATAATCAAGAAATGCAAATTTAAAATATTATTATATGCTCTGTTTACTTACCACAGGGCCAGGAATGTCTCGGAGACCCTCTGGGCCAGGTTTTCCTGCAGGTCCCTGTGGACCAACTGGACCTGTTTTTCCAGGTGCCCCTTCTGCACCAGGTTCACCCTAGAAAAAAAACACAAGCAGCAGATCAGAGAGGAAGAGCTGGATAAGCTGTAGGGATATACAAAGTGCAAAGTGAGAGATAAATTTCCTCCATCCGTTTTTTAAAAGCTACTCTAAAAACGTTTTCTGCAGAAAGTTTTGATAGCTTCATATAAAGATGTTGTCCCAGCAAAGTATGCTCATCTTGCTTTTCTGCAGGGGTGAGCTAAGTTTGGCCTCCTCTGGTGAGAGTCTACCATGTACTCCATTATGTATTGCTACTGATTCTGTGTCTTAATTTGGATTTTATGGTTTACCTAGTATTACTTTGATAAGTTTCACACTCAGTGCGTGAGAAGCAATTTACTTTTCACTTATATATAGATTATATTTCCATGCTCCCCAAAAAAATCTTGAAAGTATTACCTTTGCACCTTTTTCACCTTGTCTGCCTTCAGCACCAGTTGCTCCAGGAGGTCCCTGTAAAACATGGAGACTGAGCTCATAATCTCAGTTTTCTAAAATATTACCAGTGAAAAACTTCTGAGTGTTATTTCTACTGTATTAATAAGTAGTAAATGCTAACAAAAGAACATTAAATTTCTTTCATTATATTTTATTCACAGGATAAAAATCACCACCTGTCATATCAGCTCTTTTCCTTTTACAAAATTTTCTGTGTTTTTAGAATGTCTAAAAGAAATATACAGCATCTAACACCTCTGATATATGACATTAAAACCAAAGGAAGAGCTTAGGGAAAAAGAAAAAGGGTGATGGAAAAGTAAAAGGAAAACAATACTAATTTATATATACAATAATACAATAACAGTTTTAAACTTGCTTTGCATTGGCTTCTATCTATTCACTGTAGTTTATCCACTGATTCCAAAAGAGTCTCTCCTTGTGCAGTGCACAGAATGGCATATACTTCTTCATTCTCTGAGCGAGGGGTTCATTTAGTAAGACTTTTGATTACATTTGGACAGCCAAAAATTCATATATGCCTTAATATTAATCAGTAAATATGAAAAGAAAAAAAAATCACATGATTAGTGGTTGTAAGGAATTAAATAAAGACACTGACTACAAATAGCACTGGGTATAAGGTTTCCTGATGCAAAATCTCCATTTGACCAAGAAGATAGAATGTGGTACTGCAGAAGGATGTAGAGATGAAATAAGGTTCAGGTGAAGGTGAAAAAATAGGAATTGCAGTCTTGCAAAAGACATTTTTATCCTCCAGAATATCAAAGGCTTATTTTCAGGTCCAGGAATTAATATTTATAGCTTCAGTTAAGAACAGAAACAGTACCTAGAATCTAATGTACTCTTCTGAAAATGGTTCTCTTACACATACTTAGTTTAGAAAAGATGCACTCAAGATAATAGACCAACTGTTTTCCTACAAGGTTAATTTTTAGCCTGGGAAAAGTCTTTATTAAAAGTAGCTATTTCTTGCCAAGCAATGGGCGGCTTAAAACAAAAGGAAAGAAGAGTGGCCATGATCAAAAAGGTGATTTTCTGAATTTATAAAACTTACTTTCTAAGACTCATCTGTTCATTAAAGCAACAAGCAGCTTGTTATGTAGAGTTTTTTTTTTTTTTTTTAAAAAAAACCCAAACTTCTAAGGACTAGCAACAAGAAAAATCCAATTACTTCCATTTATTTACTGCTCCTTACTTCACAACAGACAAAACAATGCAGGCCCCTAAAATAAAGCACTAAACCACATTAATTTTACAGATAAGAACTGTTCTTCCTGTCAAGCATCTATTTGTATGCTTTGTGATCTCAAGGCTTTAGACCAGAGTTTGACCTAATAGTACATACTTTATGCTAGAGCTGAATTTAGCCCAGACTTCTTATAACCTGATGTAGATAACTATCGACTCCTGTTGGCACATGCCTTGAGCAACTCCAGCAGTTTCAATTTAATTCCTGGAAATTTGTTTTCATTGTATAATCATTTAAATAAAAGTATATTGAGATAATTCATTTGCTTCTGAAATTAAGTTTTCTCTAGGATGGAACATCTGCAGCACTGTATGAACTTTTTGGCCAACAGAGATAGTTTTGATGGAAAGCTTGAACTAATGCAGATGAACTGAATTACCCACAGTGGACTTTGGTCACTTGCTGTTGGTATCAACAGATTATTCTCTTTGGTATTTCTAAAAGCTTTAAGTGGTAAAGTACTTTTACCTCCTGTAAATACAGAGAAGCTAAAAACCCCTGGGCACTGTGGTCTAAGTGCTGACTCTTTAAAATAGGAAGAATAATTTAAATCACTACTGTTCCAATAATAATCTCTGATGCATATGCCCCTTTGTGTAGGCTGTAATTGGCTGGGTGGATTGCCATTTGCACTGATAACAAGAAAAATTATTATCAGGTATATAAATAATATACCTCAAGTTCTCACATGGATTATTGTTTACCCTACCTAAGAAACTGGAAAGGGTTGAGTATGGTAGCTTGTATTTGAGAAATACAGTCTCTGGATAATCTAGAAATGCAGCTGCACCATGAATGAGCAGGGCTAAAACCACCACGCTGCTAAATTACAAATACAATGAGTCATGATTGTTGAACAAAGGGGGCAATTCATTACCGACCAGTGCCAATGCTGCACCCAGCGCCAGGCAGCTCAGTGAGCTGCTCTTTCTAACAGGCTGCGACTGCTGCCGGGGCACAGATGGTGCTTCCACAAAGGCTTGTAATTATCATTTATCTTACCTTCCTACACTTGAGTTGTTGGAGTGCCTGGTAAATTTCAACTGACAGAAAATATCTCAATAACAATAATTTTAAATTAGTGCATGACTCCCCACCCTCACCACACCAGCAACCACGGTGATTTTTATGATCATTACACTTTATGTTTGGACATATTGCCTGATACATTTTATGCAGAGCTGAGAAGGTAAAAGAATTCATACAGAAACGAACTTGTACTGACTTTTTTGTGCATGAACCTATTGGACACTTTGACAGCTCTTCCATATTTTATAATTTCATTAAAATAATTTAAACTGTTATTTACAGCTGTCTGTCATCTGATTGAATACATGATTTCCAACAGAAAATCATTAGCACATTTCATCAGTCTGTTAAGATAGGAATCCAGTGTATTATTAGGTGTTCTGTGTGTGTGCAATCAAGAGAGAAGATCAGCTTACTTTTAAGTGGTGTGTGCACCCTGCTGAGGCAGCATGATGCTGTAGCCAAAAGTAGAACTCTCCTTCATAGAAATACTTCCTTTTATTCTAAGTTATTCAACATTGTAGATAAAGGCAACTCAAAAAATAAACTTTTGTGTCTCAGAATCCAGAAACTGGCTTTGCTGCAGTACTGACATCTGTTCTTTTATTGAGAGCAGGTAGTAGGTGCTCCAGTTGAGAACAAAACTGTATCTTAGCCTTGCACTTTACATTCTAACATTTTTAGACTGATGTATGGAACCTTATGTGTATGTGATCTAGGTATCTAATTCACTCTAATAAAGAAAACAGCCACACAGCAGAAAACATGGCTGAAGAGCTTAGCACACATTGAGAGGAACATAAGAAGGATGCACTTTCTGCGTTGATTTTTATTGATTATATATGTTATGTGTTTTAAGAATGAAAGTTTGATAATGGCTTTTCTTCATGCTATTTTTAACATTGTCAGATAGAAATCAATTAAACTAGAGAAGTTACCCAATACTCTTTGATAAAACAAAGTCCCTGAAGTATGTTGAAATAATTAAATTTCAGAAAATAATAATAACAACATAACTGTAGAGTGGTTCAGTGTTTGTATGTATATTTCTAGGTAAGCAGGCTTTGGATCAGGAGGCGTTTTGAAATATTCCTCTTCTCATTGATCACAACTCACTTAACTCCTACACTGAAGATGAAGCTGGACAACATTACACCTCCACAGAAACAGAGTCTTCACACAGTACAGCGTTGGTCAGTGCTGCTACTATTTTGAGCAACAGTAAAGCTGTACAGCTGAGAACCCTCAGTGACAAGCCCATAGCAATTTGGGAACCCCTTAGTTGTCTTAGACTGCTCCAACAATAAAGGTAACTTTATAATTCAGTTTTTTTTATGAACAATTCAGAAGCCATGTCCTTTTGTGAGGTTGGCAAATTTAATTCTTCTCTTTTTTTGCGGATAGAGAAACTCAGAAGGCAATATTACAAAAATTTTACATGCATATAGTGGGAAAATAATTAGAAAACAGTTTCTTTGTCCCAAAGCTGTACTAGACTATTAGTCTGGTCAGCTTGAAATGTAATATACATGTAAGGCCTCAAGTGTTCTAGAGAATCTAGGCTGATTTTTGTCCATGGAGAACTTGTCAAGGGATTTGATGATGGAAAGCCCACAGTCAGAGGAAGATGTGCTGATGAAGAGTAGCTGTTCTCAAATCAGAGCTGGTAAGGCTAGCATTGGGTCCTGAATAGCTGAGAAGTCATGTCAGTGAACTGCTGTGGACTATCTCTACCAAAAAGCCTATTGTGCTGGACATTTTTCTAAATTAAAAATAAATATGACAGGTGATTGTTGTGTCTAGCCTCTGAGGTCTTGATCAGGCTAGATGCTTAAATGGGCAACTTTATATGCTATGTTGAATTAGGAATACTAGCAACATTGATCAGTTTTTCAAATAGCTGTAACAGATTTCTTTAAATAGGATAAGATTACTTTAAAAGTTCTTTCATTTACATCATAAGGTTTTGATGACTTAAAGATGTAATTTTTGACAAAACTGTAACTGCTGCTGAGCATTCTTCACAAAGATGGTACAAAACTGTTAGCACTGGCTGGCTAGAATGGTAAATTTAGCACTAAAATATTCTAGTTTAATTGCTCAAGATTTTGCATTTATAGTTATAGAAGAACATATATATGTAAAAAAAATTATATTATACAATTAATAACATTTTCTGTTTTACTTCAATAACAATTATGACACATTTTTAGCTGTACAGTACTCTCAATCACATTCTGCTATCAGTATTCCATTAGTTGACTATTTCTTCCTAAGAAAAAGTAGAAATGCTTCTGAGTACATTGCTTTTACTTTAGAACCATAACCTTTTAGGGGGTTATCAAGTATAAGAAATTTTTTAAACCAAGGGAAATATGTTTTCCTCAAATACTTCCAACATTTACTCCTATGGTTTTGTTGTTAATACGTTCTCTTAATAAAGGTTATAAACCCAGATAGAAATTATACAGAATAAAAATCTGTCTTGACTATCAAAGCAAAACAAGCTTTATATATTCTTGTATATAGGAAATACTGAGCATTGTCTTTTATTTCATTGACAAGATACTCTAACTATTTTTAAAATTCATTACAGGGTATTTTATCATTGAATTAAAAAATAGAGTTTAGTCACTTAAACTAATCCCTGAAAGTCTGATCCAATGAATACGTATTTTTAAATCAGTTGCTGTTTTGGGCATTGATCCTCTCTTGCATTGAACTAGAGAATCTAGCCTGCTATTTGTTAATGATAAAATTACTTCAGCTAGATGTTTCCCTGGATAGATTTCTTAGCTCTGCTTTTCTAAACAGTATTTGCAGAAATCCATGCTAGATTTGCACACAATTACTGTGATTACTTGCACCATAACTACACAGATGTATAAAGCCTTCTCAACGTGTGTTCCTCTGATCTGCTACATGCACAGATAATTTCAGAAGTCAGGATCCACAAAATATTATGATTTAGTGAATTTTAAAAAGGAAAAAAAATATATATGTAGTCACTGATAAAGTCTCTTGAAGTGATTACATCACTAGGTTTGCCCTTCGTGGATGGTTTTTGGCCTATGAATATACATATTTAAACTGGCTCTTCATTTGAATATAGGACTTCATTCAGAAGATACATTGGTCTCTCCCTTGTGAAACTGAAAGTATCTACGGTACTAGGACTTTCTGAAAGGCAGTGGTGGAAAGGCTTTTTGGAAGAGTGATTGTTAGGTACAAAAAGTAATATATTCATCAGGGTATGCATTTTGTTGATGCTCGAATGATCCATTTTTCTTTCATCCATCGATTTAACCTTTTCTTTTGAGTTAGACTTGAGCTAAGTGCTGATTGGCATGCTAGTCAATTTTGCTTCTTCAGAGTAGGAATCTGTAACGGGATTATTATTCTGACATGTACTTCCTAGGTGGTATTTCTTAAAAGAAATTCACCATACTACTTGCCCATGAGACTCTTGCTCAGTCTGCAAGGCTGGTACCTATTGTCAAAGCCTTTAGAGCACAGCGGTAAAACAGATTTGTTATTTGCTTATCTCACCAACTAATAGTAATCCTATTACTTTTATCCATCAAAACTTAGGAAAAGAGTTTATTCTTGGCCTTCTCTTGATAGTTGAATGTCACTACAAGTACGTATCTATAGCTGAGGCCTCTTAGATACAATGGAAAAACTGTATTTATATCTGTGTCTTTCACTGGAATTTGCTTCCCAGGGAAAGCTTGGGGAACCTCTTTGTAACAAGCAATACTAAACATGGATTGCTCAAAACTCAAAAATCTGGTCATAAGCATCATTTCAGAAGACTGGGCAGTGAAAATTAGTTCAGCTCAGTTCCAAAATAAGGAGAAGGAGAGAATGAAAATGAGTAACAGATTAAATAAAAAGAGTGTATTGCTGAGGAGTTCAAGGGACTAGATTTAAAAGTATGAATCCTTAGCTTTACCAGCTTGTTGTTTGAAAGAGGGAAAAAAAAAAAAAAAAAAAAGAGGGGTTGGTGGTATGCTTCTAGAACGTTCCTTTCTGGTAATATAGACAGAACTGCACCTCCATATGCAATAGTATTACTACTGAAATGGTATGTCCTCCTTAATCTGGATGAAAGGATGCTTGTTAGGGCTTTTTGTTGAAAAACGTTCTGCCATACAACTGAAGAAAAATAATGAAGAACATTTTTTGTGTTCATCCTCCAGCAAATCACGAAGCCTGCAATCCTTCTATGGTATAATATCATTGCAGCACAGACTCTCTCTAAGCTTAAACCATTCAGGTACTCAAATAATGTAAAATCTGATTCTACAAAATGTTTTATTCAGAATTTGAGAATGAGATTATTTGGCAATGTTTAGCCATACACTTTCCCTAAATTGGAAGTTTATCAAACCACAGGTGACATGATATTTGTGTTTCTAACTTTTTTTTTTTTGTCAAGATACAATCAGACAAAATGTATCCCCTCTGAGCTACTGCCTTTTTATATAATAAAGTAAGGAGGTCTAATTTGATGTAAACCAAACATACTAATTTGGTCAAGTCATATTTCAGTTCTACTGTTAAGGTTGTTAATACTACTATAATTATTCACAGTATTATAAATGTTTTGCACGTTGTTGGAGCAAATAGATTATTGTGTAAAATAGATAAAACTAATTAGGCATGTCAGTTTACCCAAGCCTATTAAATACAGCAGTTTAACACATTTTGTTAAATAGCTCTCAGCTTACATTTAATGATGTCCCCTCCCATGTTTTTTAAAGTGTAAAAAATGCATCTAATTGCTCTCTGAAGCAGACCTGAAGGTTGATGCATCTACTACAGTTCTGTAAGTGTAACATTATTTATTGATTTTGATTAGCTATATTTGTAAAGTCTGTGAAGCTTAAAAGACTTTAGAAATAATGGAATGGCTTCATAAGTTACAGAAATGTCTGCTGGTTAATTTTGTATGCAGAGGAGATGACAAAGGTTTGCAGAAAAGCTGCATGGAATTATTTTGGAGGCTAAAGATGCCAAAGCAGACACATTATTCCTGCTCCTAGCAGTCATGTGCCTAAGGATGATGTCTTATATAACTCTCATGGTCCCTCACTCCTATTAGCAGACTAATTCAGCAGACACTGAGTTCTTACCCTAGCAGCCACTGAATTCACTTTGGTGAAAATAAAAAGTGCACTTGTAGATAAGGAGCTCATCCTTCCCTATGTATTTTTGTTCCCATGCTCCATGTTAAAGGGTTTTCTCTGCTGTTCCTGTTTTTCCATTTCTTCCATTACATTACTTAAAAGAAAGTTTAAACATCGTGTAAGAGTGTCACAACACGGAAAACAAGTAGCTGAAATGATCTAGAACACAGTGTCTCAGAAAGAGATAGGTTAAAAGAGAAGATGAGAAATTATTTACTCTTTTTCCAGGTGGACCAGGTGGGCCAGCTTCACCTGAAGGACCTGGTGGACCCTGCAATGGAAAATGATAAAATCAGTAGTAACAAAGGATGAAGTTATCATCTCTAATAAATTCAACAAACCTCTGCAATACGTTGGCTCCTTTCAACAGACAGAAATTAAGGACCATAAATAGGCGCAGAGAAGTATACTTGCTTATTTAACAAATCTCTTGGAGTGGTCTTTTGAAATTTTTAACAGCTTTTGTTGCTATATGAAATGAAATCATTCCCTTTTTTTCTTTTTTTTTTTTTTGCAACAAAACATTTCAGACCAGAAAGTGGCTGCACAGAAGTAACATACAGTTGTAGCCTACTGCCTAATTCCATTAAGAAGTTTCTTGCTTTCTCATGTCGTGCAGTTGTTACTTTTGCTAAATTTTTTCCCTAGCATCTGCAAGTGAGCTGCCCCCTGGGTGGCTTTCTCTTGAAAAATCTTTTGTTCACTGATAGCCATTTGTCTACTCAGTCTTGGTAAACTGTGGTACTTAAGCATTTCAGGGTTGCTGAACACTTTGATAAGCTGTTCCTCAGGAACACAACAATCTAAAGGTACCTACTGTTAAGCAAGACATACAGATACTGACTTCCTGAAGTTTGCAAGTTACTAGCATTTTTTTTTATTTTCTGACTGTACTGTATAGGATAATTCCGTGATAATCAGAACTTCCACAGCTAGAAACAGATGTTCCAAAATGGAAATCCCATCTTTCTGCAATAAAAAAAAAAAAAACAACAAAAAAACAAACACAAAAAACAACCAACC
Organism: Merops nubicus; assembly: GCF_000691845.1. Classification (NCBI taxonomy): domain Eukaryota; kingdom Metazoa; phylum Chordata; class Aves; order Coraciiformes; family Meropidae; genus Merops; species Merops nubicus. Next base: position 13,033 of record NW_008581933.1, read on the forward strand.
AAACAAAAACAACAACAACAAAAAAAAAACCACTAATGATGTTTTAATATGGGAACCTACAGAAATATAAGAACTTTGATTCTTTAATATAAGTATTGCTTAGATACTTCTTAACTTTCTTAAAGCAGAAACATCAAGATTTTGCCTTATTTCATCAGGTCAGCTAATGAAGATTATTTGGCTGCAGCAGTCCCTTCTTATGCTCACAGTTGCTCTATTTTTAGTGCTCCTCATGAGCCTCCAGCACAAACCCTTATACATCATTGGTTTCTACTTCGAAAAGAAATGGAGCTCTTGTTTCTGATTGTTCCTATAATATGAGCAGTTCTGTCTCTGCAAGGAAATAAATACTTCTCAATATACTAGTAAAAGCATCAACTTGGAAAATATTTTTAACAGTATAAATGTATAGAAACTACTGATTCAGAAAAAGATACTTTCTTGGCATAGAGGAGAACATGCATCTGAAATTAAATAACAGAAACAACTTACGGGTTGACCAGGATCACCATCTTCACCCTTCTCTCCACCAACACCATCTTGACCCTACAGAATTAATGGAAAAATAAACAAAATACAAAATTAATCTAAATCTTAAATCTAACTTAGTTTTATATATGGCTCTAAGAGCAATATCCTTCTACAGAGCATTTTCCTAAGACAACAGTTTTCAAAACTTTTCAAAGATTTCTAGACCTTTTTTAAGCCTTAAGAAATATATGAGCAGAAAAAAGCAACATATCTGACAGGCAAAACTTCATCCCCAGGCAAGGAAGAGGCAGGGTTAACCAGAATTTAGTGCAAACCAAGACTAGCACCTAAAATGTTTTTTTTTTTAAAGATACTTACAGCTGGCCCAGGTTCCCCAGGGGGACCAGGATCTCCAGGAAAACCAACTGGACCCTAGATAAATCAGGAGAAAACCAAGGAATGTGTCATCCATTGACAAGAAGGTAGCAACCATCACAAATATTTAAAGAAGCATCATATAACAAGATTAGTTGGAACGTAGTAAATTACATAAAGATTTATATGTATCACAACTTCAGCAGTGCTTCATAGTGCTTTGTGTTAAAATTATTAAGCTCACTTACTGGGTTACCCTTAGGCCCATCATCACCTGGGGGTCCTTTAGCACCTGGTGGTCCAGCTGCTCCAGGTGGACCAGCCTCACCTTTTTCTCCCCTTTCCCCTTTTGGACCCTGTAGAAAACATAGGAACACAAAAACACCATCTGGAAATTGAACGGCTAAAAAAAGACTACAATAGCAAAACTGCTTTTTACACCTGAGCAATGTCACTCCTCAATAAATGCTGGCATGTGAATGGGAGATGAGAACCTTGGCCTCAGATTGGAAAACTGTGAATGTCAGGTCCAGTGCCAACATCTGCATCCAGTTTGCACCAATGAATTTTATCAAGAGAGAAAAACATGCATGTCAGAGTTAATACTGTTGGACGGAAAAATGAGTACTCTTTTAGGAAGTCTTCAGCTTTGTCCTTTAGTCCTTGCATAAGATGTGGCTATAATTGTACAGAAACATTTTAAAGGTATAAATTCTTAAAGAAAATGTTAATGAGTACACAAGTAATGTCATTAAATGCTCTCTAAAGTAAGTGCTACCATAATAAAGGTTGATAGTAAGGCAAAACCAAAATACTCACAGATGTTCCGGATTCTCCAGGAGGTCCAGGGTTACCAGCTTCTCCAGGTTCACCCTGTAAATGTGTGAGGATAAATTGGAGTCCTTAGGGAGAATATTTCTGTGATTTTAATTCTGTTATTACGTATTCTTCTCATGCTTATTCATGTGAATAGCTTACAAGAACTGTCTTATTTGGTTTATATAAAGGGAGTTGAGTTGCATATGGTTTTGCAGAACTGAAATCTGAAGTTTTAGAGAGGATATATCAAACAGCTTATCATGACCCAGGGGGACTAACCTTCCCTTTAGCTTTGGAAGATCTTCCTCTTTATTATCCCATATATTACAGATTTTCTGTTTGTCATCTTTTTTTTCTAGTCACAGAAAAGCCCAAGGAGTGTATTGACTGTATATTTTTTTTTTTCTCTAGAAGATACATTTTGCCTAGAAGCAAGTTTCTACAAATAGGAGAATACTAATTGGAAATGAATGTCAATGAAGTGAAGATACTATTTATAGAGCTACTGTTAGAATAATAAAAAAAAAAATAAAGAAAAACATAAGGCTAAAGTAGCATAACAGTAAAACTTTCACCACAGTTCACAATGGTGAATTTACTGGTGATGGAAATTGTTTAGTAAAGCAGATGGCTTTGATGATGATAACATATGAAGAAAATCTGTGCAAGTCAAAGATTATATGCTATTGAGTGAACATTTAAGTTAATTCGGTCTCTTAGACAGCTCAAAGACTGTATTTGAAATTGTTCATTTTAAAGTTTAGTTATGACTGATTATTTTCTAGCTCAGTGGTCTGATAAATAAACCTTTAAACAAAACTATTCTGTTAATAGAATATTTAGCTATTAGCATTGCAGACAGACAAATCTGTGAAAGGATAACAATCTGCTTTGTGGTTGTCATGGAGTGCCGAGATAAGAACTATATATTTTTATTCCAAAGGATTTCTCAGTGTAACTGCTAATGGGGGGATTTTTTTCCTCCATATATAGTATTTTTCGAAACTAGATGAATCTTGTCAATAATTATGCCTACAAACAAGAGAATTTCAGTCCTGAAAATGCATTTCACCAAATCCCTTCTACTGAACTCAAAATAGATTTGAAATATATATTTGCATTGTTCATATCCTGTCTGACTTGCATGTCCTTCTGCATTCTATGACAATTAATACAACACGCATGTCTGTCATTTCCACACAGACAGAATAGAAGTATAAATCATGAAGTATGAATTTCAAACAAATCTTATGGTGTAGATACTGATTATTTTTTTCCTAGAAGCTAATGGCAGCATGATGACCCCACTGGGACCGGAAGCTGGCCCAATATAAACATTACATTAGGTGAATGAAAGGATATCTGAGTACCCAACTGAATTCCAGAACAGAATAATTAACAGATAATCACAATTTTAGGAGCAATATTAAAACGTCCTTTACAAAGGGCACTTTTAAAGTGTGAATTTGCCTTTAGAAATCGTGGTATATGTTATTAGACATACTTAAATTTGCAGTAATCTTAAAAATTCACGATTGCTTTTAGTACTTAATTTGCTTCTGTGATACAGCATTCATTATTTTTTAAAAAAGTCTAGTGGATACTTCAGGTCAATAAGCTTTAAGTATGTTTTCTATGAAAATTCATAATCTTCATTTTCTTATCTTCTGCACAGGTTTTACTGAATCTGCAGCAATCAGCACTGGGATTTTGTCCCTGCCTACTATCAATCAAATTAGATTTATGTAGCAACAGAGAATGAAGTGTGGAATTAGCAAACAAATTGATGTCATTCAAGTTAGTAGATATATTTAACAGTCTACAATATGGACCCTTTCAACAGGTGTCCCCATTGCAGGACTAACTGAGTGACATAACAGTGTTAATTATGCCAGTTCTTGCCTGACAAGCTCTTGTGCCAGTATCTTGTGCCACCCCTCCTAAGTTTCTTGTTTCTCAAGATTAAGTTCTTTTCCTACCTTTCTGCCAAATGATGTTGTAATGAGTGATGATTCACGCTTGATTTATAATGCACTATTTACCCTTCCCACTGACAAACACATCTTCGTTTTATGATACCATGCGACAAGAGAAAAGATGGGCTTTCTGTGACATATTGACCTATGATCCTATACTTGGGGAACAGTGTGCTCCTGGCACCTCAGGGGTCACACGCATGTTGCAATTGGCAGATGCAGGCAGCCTGTATGAGCTCTGTGCATAGTAACTGCAATAAGCAGCAGCGTGGAAGACAGCAAAATTGGAAGGGCTAGAAAATGTCAAGATATTCCCTTTAAAGGGTACATGTGAAAGATGAGACCAGTGAAAGCTTCCTCTCACATTAATACTTCTAAACCATTGCTCGATTAAAAAACATAGCTCTTTCCTGTATGCAGTCCTTGTGTTTTCTGACACCACTGATTTTTATATTCCAAATATTGGGTACTATGTAAGGTTGTACTTGTTTTAGACAGCTGTTGAGGGACTTAATGATTTGATAAAGAAGATTGTAGCTGGTATATATTTACACAGTGCATATTTATAGCTACTAAAAACTGTGTAATTGCCCTTGTCTTTCTCTGCATTTTTGGTAAGGATGGTATTAATTCAGAATCTGATGCACCTTCTTCCTGGGAAATAGCTCATGTTCTTTTGGGAAACAGATTTTTTTGACCTAATAATAGATTTATTCCACCTCTGGATTGTTTCCTTCTTTGTTTACCAGATCAGATCTTTTAAAAGGTATTGTGGTCTTTCTTAGGCAAAGCCTTCCTCTGACAGAATTTCTGCAAGCACAAAGAGTCGTTCTAAACTACAGATTATTTAGACTACAGATATAATTTAAATTATATAGACTACAGTCATTTCACAGGCATGTTTAATTCTAAAAGCCTTCTTGGATTAAGCAAGCAGAAGGAATTTCATAGAATCATAGGATGTTTGGGTTGGAAGGGACCTCCAAAGATCATATAGTCCACCCCCCCTGCCACAAGCAGGGACATCTCCAACTAGATCAAGCTACTCAGAGCTTCATCCAGCCTGATGCTGAATGTCCCCAGGGGAGGGGCCTCCACCACCTGTCTGGGCAACCTATTCCACCTAAATCAACCTAAATCTACCCTTTTCTAGCTTAAAGCCATTACCCCTTGTCCTGTCACTACAAACCCTCTTGAATAGTCCCTCCCCCGCTTTCTTGCAGGCCACTCTCAGGTAATGGAAGGTTGCTATAAGGTCCCCCCAGAGCCTTCTCTTCTCCGGGCTGAACAACCCCAACTCCCTCAGCCTGTCCTCATAGGAGAGCTGCTCCAGCCCTCTGATCATTTTTGTGGCTCTCCCC
>NW_008581933.1:18182-38711 GCF_000691845.1 Merops nubicus
CTGCACATTGGTGGCTCATGTCCAGCTTCTCATTTGCTATCTTTTTCCAGTGGACTGCTTCCTAACGTGTCCTCTCCCAGCCTGTATTGGTAATGTTGGTTACCCCTCCCCAGGTGCAGGACCCTGCACTTGGCCTTGTTGAACCTTCTGACGTTCCCCTGAGCCCACCTCTCCAGCCTGTCCAGGTCCCTCTGGATGGCCTCTTGTCCCTCTGGCATGTCAGCTGCACCACCCAGCTTGGTATCATCAGCAAACTTGCTGAGGGTGCACTCGATGCCACTGTCTGTGTCACTGGTGAAGATGTTAAACAACACTGGTCCCCGTACGGACCCTTGAGGGACACCACTTGTCACTTGTGCCCATTGACCACAACTCTCTGGGTGCGACTGTCCAGCCAGTTTCTTATCCACTGAACAGTCCACCCATTGAACCCATATCTCTCCAACTTATAAAGGAGGATGTTATGGGGAACAGTGTCAAAGGCCTTAGCAAAGTCGAGATAGATGACGTCCACAGCTCTTCCCTTGTCTACCAGTGCAGTTGCTTTATTATAGAAAGCCACCAAATTGGTCAGGCAGGACTTGCCCCTAGTAAAGCCATGCTGACTCTCCTGAATTACCTTCCTGTCCTCCATGTGCCTTAGCATTTCTTCTAGGAGGATCTGCTCCGTGATCTTCCCAGGCACAAAGGCAAGGGTAACAGGTTGGTAGTTCCCAGGGTCTTCCTTTCTACCTCTTTTAAAAATAGGGGTGATATTTCCTTTCTTCCAGTCACTAGGGACCTCACCTGACTATCAGGTGAAGACATTTCTATCAGGCTAAAGACAGGAGTTTAAAAGCCTCTTGTTTTCCTTATTATGACCAGTTCTAGGGAACTGTTCCTACAAAGCCCAGAGTGGAGAGCACAGAGAGGAAGGCTGCCACCTTTTGGTTAAATCCTGGGATGTGTTGAGTTATTTTGTAAGGATGAGACAACTTTGCAACTGGCTGGGTCGCGGAAAGGATACAGTTACACTTTTGCTCCTCACAAAATAGAAAAAAAAAATAGGATAAAAATTATGACTCCAGAAGTCAATGCCTTTTCAGGTAAGTATGCATATGTGACTGCGTTATGTATATGGTGGCTCAGTGGAGAGAGCTAAATTTAATGAAGAGATAAACTCGAACGCTGTGCTATATTTTCGAGGAGGCCTTATGTTTGCAAGCAGGTTGGAGAGATGGAGAAGCATGAGAAGAGATCACAGTGAGTCATGAAAAGTTATTAATTTGTTAGGTCAGTTATTCAGGTAGCATAAACTGTCACAGACACATCTTGATTAAGTACTTAAGCAATTGTCTGCACACTGGTGTGTGGAAAATGATCTGCACACATAAAGATGCCTGTGCAAACTTATCAGATCTGTTTTTAAACTTAGAACCCAAATACTGAATTGATTTTGTCCTCTCACTTCCATCTGCAGTGTAAATCGATGGCTGATTAAGCATGTACACTATCGATTTCACTTGTTCACTGTGTTGGACTCCTTATTGGTGTACTATTAAAAAAAATATTTTAGAATGATGAAATAGGAAGGACAATAAACCCAGATGAGTATACTGGTTTTCTAACGTCAGACTTTTTCATATATTAAACCAGTTCTAAACTCTGAGAGGCTACAGATAGAATGCTGAGGTTCTGCAGACATTTGTTCTGCATTACTCAATGACTCTGCCAGTTTAACACATGCTGTGGAGGGGAGAGAGAGTGGTACTGAGTATTTAGAATATCTGCCTGTTAGGCCTTTGATATCATATTAGAGATAAGCATGTGCTGGTACATTTTGGTTTTCCTTTTTTCTTAATTACAAGCACAACAAAGGGACTTATTTCTGGGTGGAAGCTGGATTTAAGTGGTTCTAGTTGAGTGTAAGTCTCAGGATTTCTAAAAAGCTCCATGGGGGCTACAGGCATTAATAATGCAAGGTTACATACATATTTGTACTGCAGATGTCTTTGAACATTTAGGCCTTAGTGTATACAGCAGAGAAAACAAAAAGATAGTCAAAAGTACATGGCACTAAGTGTGACAAAAACTGTTTATAATTTGCCAGAAGATAAGGGGACTTTGAAACCCCAATATGAATGATGAAATATCCTTTAGTCTAACCATTCAAATAAGAAAGTGAGCAAATCTATTCCACTCCTCAGCAGTGACAATGAGGATGCCAAAATCTTTTTCCATACTTTACAATCAGCACTGCATTGCATTACCTGTACTATCATACGTCTTTCCTGAAAGGGATGCAGAAGCTAAAGCATCCTGTATGAAAAACATCGGGGAAAAAATGTGTGGGAAGAAGAGGAAAAGAAAAAAAAAATGCACATTTTGTTTAAAAGGGTGAACTGTCTTCCCATTGAGGGAGCTCCTCTTGACAAAACAACTCATTGTGATTTCTAAGCTTGCAGAACTCATTAAATGGAACTGAAATTAAGAAGGAAGGTATCCTAACTAGGAAAAAAAAAAAAATGGTATGTGCTAAAAATTGAGAAGAAAAGTAATTAGAATAAATAAAAACTTCCAAAGTAATATATTTGGAAGCTTCGCTGTGTGAATGTGGAGAATACGGGAAATAAGCAAGAAGAAATAAAAATGACAAACAGTCTGAGTTTCATGTTCTTGAACTAAATTTGGTGGGCTGATTATCACAAATAGTGATTCTAAATCACATAGAAGAGTCAGAGGAAGAAACAAAGGAGAAAGGGGTTCAATAAACTCAATGTTTTTATATAAATGACTGGAATATATTTTGACCATGAAACAGTAAAAGTTAAAGAGAGGATTAAAACCAATGGTCAATCTCCTATTGATTTCAGTGGGTCACAATATTATACAAGGTGTTTTTTTTCTTAAAAGCAGTGAATGTAATGGGTGCTACCCTGGATGTAGTGTTCTCATAATAAAAATTTTTCTCAGTACCCCAGTTGTTACAGGAAGGATTTATCTTCCCACATTGCCCATCTTTTTTCTGTATTCTGCTGAATACAGACTCTTTTTATCCAATAATTGTTTTTTGCTATCTCTACCAACTCTTACATTCAGACACATTTTTGGTACTCTTCCCAGAGAGAAAAACAAATCCTGCAGTATTCCTAGGCCAAGCTTTCGTTTAAGGCTGGAGAAGCAATGTCACAAACTAGGAAGATTAGAAGGAATGTCCCTGTTAATAATGCAGTCAAGCAGGACATTGTCTTTGGTATGTCTTACGCAATTTTGGTAAAAAAGATTGAAGACATAAGAATGGCACTGCTACCAGGAGGTGAGCTGATGCTCAGAGCCACATCCTGAGGAACAGGGAATGCAATGAAGCACTGTCAGTTTAAGGACATGACAGTGCTACCATGAAAAAAACTACAGTGTAAAGTTAATATTTTCATCTGCTAGTGCTCAGTATCCTTTGATCTCAAAAGACAAAGAAGGGAGACAAGTAGGATATTTTTCCATCAAGCCATGTATTATATTACATTACTCTCTTAACCACATCCCAGAACAATGGAAAGTGATTTACTTGATGTGCAAATAGAACAAAAAATTGTGCAACACCTGAAGATTCTATTAAAATAACAGTTTGGTCAAACTAAAGTTGGTGATTCCTTTTGACATGGCCATAATATAAGTGAAGGGTTATTTAAAGGAAAGACATTTTAGTGAAAAAAAACCTCTAGAAATATAACCAAAATTTTATGGTAGATGTCAACAATATTGAAGATCATAATAAGAAAGATTATTTGTTATCACAGGGGAACAAGAAGCTTGTGAGATACTGTATGGTGAACTGCAGATTGTCTTTTTTTAATTATTATTATTATTATTATTAGTCATATAAATGATCCGGGGAAAATAATGGCAACTTCTCTATCTTCCGAAAAGAATCCCTAAAAGCTCTGTGAAGCAGAGTGACAGGCTTTTGGACACTGCTCCAGAAGAGGATCATAACAAATGTAAGTGATTGACCTGGTACACGAGTCATTATTTGTAAATTCATAGATCTGATAGATTTGTACCTAAAGGTACAATAATGTTATACTATGTCAAAGAGAATATGTGGATAAATGAAGGCAGAAATTAGGATTTCTGAAGTGCTGAAATTCAGTAATGGTTTATGAGGAAGATGAGGGAAAAAGTACCTATGCATTTACTTATCTTGTCATACAGGAAGAAAGGGTAAAACTTGCTTAATATTCTTGAAATTTTATCAATAGGGTGAGCTTTCTGAAAATCTACCAACAATGATGTTCCTGGCTATGTCTTTTCTAGGATACAATGACATCAATGTTTCTTTGAATATATATGGTATTCTGTGGCAAATATTTAAATGCTCAAGAACAATCTACACAGTTTCTCAGTAAGTTATTTATACAGTGGCCTGAGATATATTTCTATTTGGTTTCATTCACCTTATACTTTCAAAATCTTCTTTCCAAATCCAAAGTTAAAGAAAAAATTAATATTAGATCTGTAACATTACAGCAAAATGCTTTTAGGCTTACAGGCATGATATGGCTGAGGTCATCTAACTTCATAAAATAAACTTAAGTTGGAATTTCAAAAGACTCTTTAGTTTTGTGTTTACTCAGCATTTTATAATAGTTTTCATTGGGGATTGAAATAAATCACACCAAAACAAAGCCATTACTGCGTATATATCTTTCCTTTAGGAAGAAGGAATATATATCTGACATGTTCTTTGGGAAAGCTACGAATTTTTTAAAAAACCCTGCCCCATATACTGGTAGGAAATTTTCTGAATAGAGAAAATAGCAATGAAAATAATTTTGATGAATGAATGTCATAAAGCATCAGTCTTCAGTCAGGTTTTCAACTACCACAAATCATCCTCAAACCTTTGACTGTATTGGAGTATCTGTCTGTATGAGGAACAGATATATATTGATGCTTCAGGTTTGCCTCACCTCACAGACACAGAATCATAGAATTTGTATTCCTGTTCCAATGTTTTCTCTTTCTAGGAGGTTATTACCAACACTCACCTTTTCACCAACACCTCCAACAGAGCCAATTGAGCCTGGGGGCCCTTGAGGACCCTAAAATGATAAAAGATGTTAGTTATCCCAAATACAGTGCTTGTTACTGAATTACCGAGAGAAAAAAAAAATAAAATTAATTCTTACGTCAGCTCCATTAGGACCCTGGGGACCTCTTGGACCTGGAGGGCCAGGTGGACCCTATATCAAAAAGACAATTTGATATAGTTACAGTCATAAAAAATAAGTTAATTTGGGGCTTTTTTTGACCAATGGAAAAGAATATATTTGATCCGTAGAGGGCTTTTAATCTTCACAGTGGTACAGAAACAGCAGGGCCAGATTGCTGCCCATTGCACGAGTTCACAAGGTGACAGGGCTCCCAGGCTCTGTTATACAGCACCTGAGCTGGAAATGATCTGATGCCTAGGGCTCCTGAGGGTTGGCTTCCAGCATTGTATTTTCCCTGCAGGTTATCTGCGTACCCATTCCACTGTGCAAAGACCCTGGAGTAGCTTATGTGGCTGGTAACAGCCATGGTGCAATAATAAAGCATCCAGGCTTGGGATAGACTGTTGGAGGGAAATGTATACTGTAGATAGCTTGCGTGTACAAATATATACTGTAGCTTGCCCAGAAGGCATTCTGTCAACTGTATAAAAAGATGGAAAACGCACTGTCAAGATCACCCAGAGAAACAAAGTAAATACAGCCAAGTGGTGCTTACCATCTGCTGGGCTGCAGTTACCTGAAGCTAAGGTACAATGCCCTGAATTTCAGCAAAGCACCTCCAAACTCTCTGGTGCAGTGATCTCTCCTTTTGGTCTTTATTTCCTGAACATGCTTATCACTGTCCTGTCTCAGACACACATAGCATCTGCTTTGGTAACTACTCTTCAGAGTATTTTCTTAAGTTACATAAATCTTGATATTAAAGATATGGAGATACATGAGGGAAAGCAAAGTAAATCCCAGAGAGAGTTTGTTACACAAAATGTTACATAGTCAGGCACCAAATTCAGGAGAAGCTTATCAAATTGTGAGCTACAGAGAAAAGACGTGGATAATACTTATATCCTCCAGGGTGACCAATGGGGAAGAAGTCTTACCATTGGGCCCACATCACCATTTTCACCCTTTTCACCTGGTGGGCCAGGCAGACCCTAAAACACAGGGAAGATAAAAGAAACTATTAGTGGGTTACCTGGAATGATGAGTTATAAATCAGTATGAAACAATATAAATCATGAAACTTGAGAACTTGTGGGGAAGGGATGAAAACAGAAAAGAAAACCTAGCTAAATTAAAACGAAAAGAAAAGGAGTTTTTTATGTTACAGCAGATGTATATGTAGTCCTGGGTGAGGCAGAAAACAGTTGAAAAAAAATGGACACAGAAATGCTATGGTGGCTGCTGTTAAAAACACTTCCATCACTATCCAGACCCCCAGGGGAGGCATCTGGATAATTTGTTTATGCTATGATACATATATATATATAAAGCAGAGATGATCAGTGCAGCACAATGAATGGTAGGCAAAGATGTCTAAGCTACCTGAGTACTGGAAGCTGTGTAACTGCTTTAATAAGGTGTCCAGCGGAGGTAATACATCCTGCTGAGAGGCATTGCATTGGGTTATACAAGCATATCCTTAGAGGGAGAGTGTCTGAGTTAGACGAGCAGCAGACACCAAGAGGAGGAAGCTGTAGCTCATACTAATGCTGATATCTAGTATAAAGTTAGCACAGCTAGAAGCACTATCACCACTAAGCTGGGTGTTCCTTAATGCAGGAGCGAGTCTTGTCTTCTATAAAAAGCAGAACTCCTGGATCTGCATTCAATAGCGTTAAACTGATTTACATTACATTAAGATCTGGCTCTAAGTTTCACCTCCTGGGTTCTGCTACTTTCAAAGTATGTTATTGGACTATAGCTAACCATATTGGAAAGCACAGTTTGCCATCTTTGCTACAAAGCTGTATAAGAAAGTATGAAGTATAAACTTAGCCAACACTATATCGATTCCTCATCTGCCTTCCAACTTTGACACAATCTGAACAGTAGGAAGACTTGTCAGAATTTAGAGATATACCTTTGCTAGAAATTGTGTCTCTCTGTTTTCTACTACTGCGAAAACTTGGCTGACCTGTTAGTGCATTGTGGTTGTTGTGAAAGCCTGTTTACTGTTAGATAATCAGCATGAAAAAAACAAACAAAACCAGCTTTAGCTCATGTGATGACAGTGTTTTTTATATATAATCCTTACTTATTTTAAAAAATACTAGACTGTATTCTAATCAAGTGGAAGCCCATGGCTGAGCTGATAATACCTTCAATAACAGGTATTGATTACAGTGCATGGTGAGTAGTAATGCCAGGGTTATGACAACAGTTTTATTACTTTCTAACTTTCATCATGTTTACTTTGTAATCTTGTAATAAATCACCAAATGAAATTTGAATTGACTTTAACTTTTTCCTTCATTGTGAGACGTTTTGAGTAGCAATTTCATAGTGGATTGTAGGGTGATTAGAGCAGAAGCCTAGACTTGGACTAGATGACTAGGCGTTAGAGAGTTGATACTCAGAGAGAATCATCCCACCATCAAATAAACTAGATCTTGAGTTGACAACAGTCTGCTGCGTTCTACCCCATGAACATAAAAAGACATTTAGCTTAAAAGAATGCCTTATCCCTTATGATTCATGGTTATGATAAACCTGAACAGCTCATTCAGCTGCTTGCAGAGGAGGTATTTATAAGGAGGCAATTAAAGATTTACTTGATATTTCTCTGTTTGAAAAGACTTGCCAAAGCCATTTGATAAACTCCTATTTTGACACTGAAAAAATCTCACTGATTTCCCTGAATCAGTATTTCACACACTACTGGACACAGTATTTTTTTCGAGTGCTTTCAGCTCCTTTTGACAAGAAGTAATTGAGGTGTTTGTCATTTAATATTTCAAAATTTAAGTAAAATTGCCATTAACTGACTATACGATAACCTAGATATGCCTGTAGAGTTTTTCAGGTTTTATTTACTTATTTTATTCATCTCCTTTTGTTAAATATTTTGTTATTTTAAAAAATACTATAAAAATTAAATACGAAGAAAATTCAGAATTACAGTAATAAATACTGTAATAAATAATTCAAATTACCAGTGTACACTTTTATGAACAAAAATACTTTTTACTTAATGTCCAATGTAAGTAATATCAGTAGAATTTAACTGAAGTGTGATATAGCTACCACAGAATATTATATAAGACAGAGAATGTTGTTACTCCCCAATAGTTCATAATTATCATGAGAACTGTATTACTGAATAAAATAAACTCCTGCTTTCTTAATGGTACTTCAATACCATTAGGAAATATGGTATCTCAGTCCATGGACTAACATATTCAAATTAAAACATTAATCAAAGAAATAAAATTTCTCATTTGAAATATTTCAGTTGAATAAATCTCAGCCTAATTGATTTTTATATTTATGTAGCTTAGTGTTCATTAAACATGAAATGTGAAGGTGGTCTTTATTTTCTATGATTTATTGAAAAACTTCATTGAAACTGTACCCTAGATCTGAGAAAAATAACAGGGATAGTTTTATTTCACTCTCTTTAAAATAGTAAAATTTTTCACAAGTCATAATAAATTTTTTTTTTGTTATTATTTCTGAAAACAAAGAAGTTTTCCATTTCAAAAGCAATATGAATCTAAACAATACATATGTGTCAGTGCAGTAATGAACCATTTAGCTTCCATGGAGGTTTGCAATATTTTATAGACTGCATTGTAAGTTTTGTGAACTGCATTATGTAATAGCATTTTTAAAATTATAGGCAGAAGGTAAGGTTCAGCATAGTGAAAGAGATGAGTTGTGGCAGATAGGAAGGAGATGTACTAAGTAATATATTCAAACACTGTTACTGTGACTTTCCATTTTTTAAAAGCGAGGGTATATGATTTGTATTACAGCTTAATGCATGAACTACAAATAGTTTCAAAGTGCTCTAATGTTAATTACATGGAAACAAATCAGAAGACCTAAATGTTTTGTTCTTTGTTTTGTTCTATTTAAGTAAACTAAATTTTTGAAAAAGCAGGATTTTTCCACTGTGATTCTCTGGATGGAGCAGTGAGAAACCCACATTTTACTGTATGCCTGGGGTTTTTTTTGACTCATAACAATTTTAAGAGGAAGAAACATAGAACTATAGGAATCTGCCAGTGATGGCAGCAGCGTATAAGCATCATGGAGTTCTGCTAATCTTTCAGACCAAGTAGTGTCTGTGATGGTATCACAGAAACACAGGAGGTTATCAAAACCTGTTGTGAAAATACAGCGCATAACTAGGACATGTTAAATATGCCTCCAGGTTGAATCTCATCGTAAAAATGTGTTTCTCCAGTAAAAAGAAGTGCTCTTGTTAAAACAGAAATTGTTGGACTCTGTAAATGAATGAACTACTGAATGAAATTCTAAATCCTATGGTAGCCGAATTCAGTTTCAGAACATCCTGCCAGTCTCATTTAGCAGTAAATCTGCTATTTATGCATGAACTCTATGATTATGAACGGATGCTGTCATTTACTTGCATACTGCAATGTGTAATAGAATTTTTTAAATTATAGGTACAGCTTAGTGAAAGAATGAGAGAGTACTCATCTAATTTCTGACACAGATATCAGGGTTCTTACAGATGGAGGGTAGAAAAATATGGGAACTTACCTGTAAGCCAATAGGGCCTGGAGGGCCAGGGAAGCCTCGAGGACCTTCGTCACCTTTTTGCCCAAACATCCCTTGCTGACCTCGTGGGCCTGGTTCCCCATCGCCTCCCTTTTTGGAAACAGCAAAAAGAAAAAAAATCAGAGGTCTGGTAATGACAGAAAAAGCTCCACAGAAATGACTGCAAAACAACTGCAAGAGGGCTCAGAATCACTCCTAATGTCTTTACAAATGCATGTACCCCACCTTAATTGAATTAAATCTGTTATACAAATAGAATACCAGCCTCTACCCTGGTTGAATGTAGGTCAAGTAATACTGTACATCTCACAAAAATTTTCCTGAATATCTTTTCTCCTTCACATCTGCATAAACATTCTAGCTGTTGAATACCTACATATTAGTAAATATGATCAGGCTGTCTAGAGCCTCATCCAGCCTGGTCTTTAAGACCCCCAGGGGTGGAGCCTCAACCACCTCCCTGGGCAACCCATTCCAGGGTCTCATCACTCTCATGGTGAAGAACTTCTTCCTCACATCCAGCCTGAATCTGCCCACTTCCAGCTTTGCCCCATTCCCCCTAATCCTTTTGTTACCTGCTAGCCTAAAAAGTCCTTCCCCAGCTTTCTTGTAGGCCCCCCTAAGATACTGGAAGGCCACAATAAGGTCACCTCGGAGCCTTCTCTTCTCCAGACTGAACAGCCCCAACTCTCTCAGTCTGTCCTCGTAGGAGAGCTGCTCCAGCCCTCGGATCATTCTGGTGGCCCTTCTCTGGACACGCTCCAGCAGGTCCACGTCCCTCTCGTAATACGGGCTCAGGTGTCCCTGCTCATGGCAGAGGGGTTGGAACTGGGTGATCCTTGTGGTCCCTTCCAGCCCTGACAGATTCTGATCTGTTTTAGCAGAGGACTTTAGAGCCCTAATGGCTCAATGGTTGGACTTGATGATCTTAAAGGTCTCTTCCAACCTAAAGGATTCTATGATGAGCGTGTAGTTCTACCTATCTTCACGGTAGAAGAATCCCAAGGCTAACTTAAAAATCAACCCACCTGGTATCAGGTAGAGTTTAAAAAGAGATACTGTCTTTCAGATGCATCTGGCACTGAGCTGAATTTACCATTGACTGTCATACAGACAATCCAAGTTCACTGAAAGGAGGGGCCCCAAGCACTGTCTACACTATTTAATTTTTAATAATTCCTTCAAATTATTGCCCTGCTGTCAATTTGCAATAAGTAACACATATGCAGACTTGTTTACAATAACCAACTGCATGTAAGGGGACAATAACTAGTGACTCGAAATATATTTCTAAGTAAGGAGCTTGCAGTTCAAGGAACTTCTAAGTATCATATGAGTTATGGCAAAATTAGGGTTTGCTCTGAATTAGCTACTTACAGCTATACCAGGAGCACCAACAGGACCCTGGAGACCTGGTGGACCTGGAGGACCCTGCAAAAAACATCCAAAGGGAAAATTTAGTGGTTATTGCATCTGGAATGAGATTAAAAACAAATAGAGAAAACCCTACCTGCACATTTAAGGTCTATTAAGCACTTCTGCATTTCTCCATAGAGGATGTAGCATTATTCACAAGTCTTTTCCATTCAGTACAAACAATCATTATTTCTTTATCTCTCAAAAAGTCAGATTTGCACATCTATAACAGACTTAATACCAGCATTTATTGAAAGCACATTTATAATGTTTCTGAATATTTAAAATGGATTCTCATGCAAAGATAAATCAAAATGAAAAAGATTTTTTTCACAATTAAAAATAGCAGACTTTTCAATGATATTTGTGCAGAAAAACTCAACCTTTAAAGCGTCACCTATCTATCTTTACATGGAATGCTTATTATTTGGATTAGTTTTTATGAAATTGCAAATGGTTTTTGCAACAGCACAAAGCTTATTTTGACCTCCAGGAGACATCAAAAAGCCTAAGGTCTTGTTGAACAGTGGGAGTCACATTCTCTTTGATGCTGAGTCTCTTTTCAACAGAATGGCAAAAACTATGTCTCTGAGAGGAACTCAATTTTTTGTCTTCTTACTGAATAATAGCTTTCTAAGTTTTATGGCATGTAATTCAGAAGTCAGTTATGCCAATGTGATGTAATGTGATAAACATATCTAACAGAGTATGGGAATGCAAGGTACTAGTGTATGATGGAGTTAAAATTATGTGGTGGGTTAAACCTGGTTTTTCCACCAGCTAGAGAGAACAGTCTGATAAAGAGTGAAGCTAAGAAAGCGTAAAACCTTACACCTGGCAATGGCTGAATTCTACTCTGCTATTTCAGATGGCAAAGAAGTTGGTTGCAGTTTCTAGGCTAGGAACTCTAATTTAGTGCAGAATAATGCTTGGATTTAAAGACCTTGCTATGGTTAAAGTCAGATTATTTTGCCCTTTATAGGGAGATTATGAAAAGGGTCTTCTTAAACCTTATAATCCATTTCTTTCTCGGGGGGGGGTCTATGTATATTTTAGAGTATCTTATTTTGTAGTGAATTTGAAGTGTCAAGCTATGTATTTTTTCTCTTTTATAATTTTCTTTTTGTCACATACCTGATGACAATAGGTGAAGCAAAGCTTTTTAGCCTCTGTGGTGACATATCTCAATGAAAGACTCCTAGCAGTGCTCTTGTTGACTGGGAGAGTTACTATGAGAAAGGGAATTAGCATGCATGCATTGTTAAATCACATTGGAACTGATTGCTTTTAGACTCTGCAGGGTGCTCCTATCTGGTCCTTCATTTTATAGGGCCCAAATGAGATCTACGCATTTTTAATCTCATTTAAATACTCATTTTGATATAAGTTAGTGTTGCAAGGTACTTTGCAATTGATTAATGAAAAGTTATTTGGACATGTGGCCAGACTCTTTTTTTCCATTGCTCCGTAGGGGAAATGGGGGGAGACTGATCAGAATCATCAGGAGAGAATCTTCAGTTAATGAAGGTAGCTGTGGTAGCTGGAGAGATTTTGAAGCTCAAGAAAAGGATGTACATCAACAATAAAATTGTGCTGTCCCTAGCTAGGATGTGGCAACATAGTATTTTTTGTTAGGTAAAGTATATTAAACCCCCAAATGTAAATCCTTGTTAGTTTCAGCAGGGAATTAAAGAGGTTTCCAGCTCTTCCTAAACAGAAAAGAGGGCTCAATTCTTCTTTGCTCAGTGTCCTTGCTGTCATTAGGCTCTAAATGCCCACCAAGGCTTTTGTGGTTGTCTAGGTATTGTGAATTATATTCTGTATGTCCTGAGATTTCAGAACTAGGTACTGACTTCCTCTTCAGAATCTTTCAGAGGTGACCAACGAAGCCTCTCCTCCTTGCCCCAATATACATCTGTCACCGTGTTGAAAGGTTAAGCAGATTGGAAATAAACACATTGTGAAATTGTCAGTGTTGAATGACTGCAATCGAGGGCAAATAGGATTCAGTGCACTTCAAATGGGGTAACATTCACTTTAACTAAGCAAGCCTGGATGCTGAATCCTGTGTTTTAAGGCAAAAATATTCCCACATGGCTTAGACCTTGAGACTGAGTCTGAAAGTACAGGGTACATTCCCAAATGATTATGCTGCAGACACTTCATTTGTAAAGTAGGTCTGATGGAACATGCTCAAACACATTAGTACTCACTGTGGGAACTGTGGTCACAGTCTAATGCTCACCATAACTAGCTATGCTAAAATGATCTGAAATAGAAGAGTGCAGCATGTGTTTTTATTCTGAATTTCTCTGATGCAGAAGCATCTCTAATGAAGAAGCATGTCAAAAGGGAGAACGGAAGGATATGCATATGATCCCATGCAAAGCCCAAAGTGGAACTGGAACATGACCTGCTTCATTTGCTTCCTCTGCTCTTTACCTTTAAACACCTGATTTTTTTGTGTACACAGGGCCTGTATTGTTACACACCTCTTTAGGGGGACAAAGAGGAGCTGCGTACATCTCTGTGGATCCCATAGCTAGTTTACAACTACAACAGCAAATAGATTAAGATTGATTTTCAGTTAACTGGGAACAAGTCCATACTTTTCAAACTGACTTTTAAAAATGTTTTAATTTGTTAAATTAATTTTACCAAGTTAACCAAAACATTTAGCACAGATTAAGCAGGAGTAATTTTAGTCTGAAACAGACATTGTTTAAGGTTACATATATGTTTCTTGGAAAACTGCAGCTTATAATAGAAGTGCTTCCAGTCTGGGACTTCCTCAGTGCCTGCCCTACAGCATTAGTGGTGACAGTGATGTAATTGCCATCCGAGGGGTTGGGGTCAATATTGGTTTTTAATATATTTGTATATTTTTCATTTTATTATTATTATTTTCATTAGAGCTGTTTTAATTTTACTTTTCCAATCCATAAGTCTTTCTCCCTTACTCCCTTTTTTCTCCCCTTTGGGAAGAGAGAGGGGTTACTAGAGAGCATCTGTCATTCGTCTAGTGACCAGCCCAGCCCTAACCTGTGACAACTCCATATTATTTTGAAAAAACATTTTGGAAATGTGTCTTTGTTTCTGTTCATTGATGTAGCAAGGCTACCTGCATGCCTCATGCATGAATACTTTTCATGAAGAACGGATTTATGAACGAAGGATTTTGCTACTCACGTTTTCTCCCTTGTCGCCTTTGCTGCCTTTCTGACCCGGCTCACCAATTTCACCCTGTAATGGAAAGTTAACAAGTGAAACTTCTTCTTTAAAATGGTCTCCTTCACACTTAGCTGAAGTCAGTATCACAGTATTTTTAAATGTTCCCTTTGATATGATTGTTCTGTGTTTCATGCTGCTTCCTCAAGTATGAAGGCCTACAGAGGGCAATTCTCTATGGATCAATAGTATGCCATATTAATCCAGATATTGATTGCTGTGCTGCAAAGGGCATTACGACTTGTCTTTTAAGTGTAGTGCAACTGAGCTCTAAATAAAGGAAATTGCATTCCTCATGTCACCTTCAATATGAGCTTACAATGAAAGCACTCTGATTTACAGACTCATCTAACTGTATGTGACTGAACAACTGCTTCTCACTGGAGTGCACAATATTCCAAAACTTCAAAATTATTCAAATCAACAGGAAAGCATGTCAGAAAAAAATATTTTCATTATACAGTAATAAAAGACAGTTAAATTATATCACAGGAGATACTCTCTGTGGAATACACAGCACTCATGCATCATAAAAACGAACCTCAAAGTCTTTACCCTTACCCTGTGCTAACAGAACAGTGCTGGATCAAGCAAACATGCAAGATGATCCCAAAAGGTGCTGTGTCCTAAATTCTGCCAGAAGTCAACAAAATATCTCTGCTATGAACATACTATTTTGACACCCTCAACCTTATCAAAGTGGTTCCAAATCACTATACATTACTGAGAACATTTTATCTTATTCATTCAGCAAACCAGGGTTCTAAAATAGGCAAAAATAAATTTTGACATCATCTGCCTTGATTTATTTTGCCCACATTCATCCTTGTTTCCTTGCTAGGCGGTTAGTCTAGTAGTTCTTGAACACAAATCCTATGGTATCTATCTGTCAGATCTCTGATTATAGAAGGTTGTTTTTTTTTTTTTTTTTTTTTTTTCCCAGTGGCTGGAGGGAGTTTGGGGGAGGCAGGGGTAAGAGTTGCTTCACTGACATGTTTATTGTGAGGGAACTAGATTCACCTTGTCACCATCTTCTCCAGGAGAGCCACTAGGACCAGCAGGACCAGGAAGTCCTACAGGACCCTGTACTCCGTCACGTCCAGCTGGACCTTGAGGACCTTTTTCACCCTGGTTTTGAAGAAAAGGAAGTGATGCACGTTATCACAGGAACCTAGTGAAGATTTCAGCAGAGGAAGTCACATTACCAATACAAAATTAAAAGAAACCAAAACAAGAACCAGAAAGGAAACTACAAAAGGAAGAGGATATATCAAAAAAATAATAGTAAGTAGTAATGGAAACTGATGACAAATACACTTGCAGTCTAATGCAGAGTGGCTGGAGACAAAGTTTTAATGAAAACTGATTTGACAGACATTTTTATTATAGTCACACCCAGGTGTGATAATAACAGGTGTAACCCTTCTTCTGTGGTAGAGGTTATGACAATACATATTATACTATTTACTTAATTGTAAGTATAAAAGGAGTAGGTCAGGTATTCTGAGGATATGTTTGATAGACAAGTACCAGAGTGGGAATAAGTAACGTTCTGGAATGAGAAGTCCATGCTGTGATAGATTTAATGTGACTCTGTGATTACTTACAGGAGCACCCTTCTCTCCTGCAGGGCCTGGGGGACCCTGAGGTCCAGGACGACCCGGTAGACCAATTGGGCCAGCAGTGCCTGCTGCTCCACGTTCTCCTGGTGAACCCTGGAAAGAAATAAAAAAGTGTAAGAGAACTCTGATACAGCCCTGGTAACTGTTGATGGTTTTCATGACCTAGGTCAACAGAGAAGATACTTGTTACTCAGTGAGATTCCAGCTGGGAGAAGGGTACACATTCAGCATATGTGCAAGTAAGGAAAAAGGCTGAAAGAACTTACTCTGAACTTCATGCTTAATAGTTCTTATTCAATGCTAGTTTGTTTTTTTTTTTTTTTTTCATAAGTACCCTCTCCTGGATTTGTTTGTCATAATAGGAGTGTGCTTCAGCCTGTTCTCAAGACCTTTTTTCCCCCTCTGTTTTTCCAACATATATTAACATACTACACTGATGAAAGAATATTCACCATATTAAAATACAGAACTAACCCAACCCAAATTTTCAGTCAAGTTTTGTGCCATACATTGGTGTGATGATCAGTATGTGTCTGCATCTCAATTCACCTGTGTAAAAATCTATTGAAATATAATGATTAATTTGATATGTCATACAGAGGAGGCTTGGATGTACATGTATCTTTAGATAAGCACAGAAGAAGTTTAAAAATCTAACATTACAAATTAATAGACAAAGACAGGTGCTGCATGTGGAAAAAAATGGAATTTTATTCTAGAATATATATTCTTAAGAGAATAATAGCAGAGAGGAATAATATTTACACTAACATCAGTAAGCCTCACTTTTAAATGAGGCATATCATTGCTATTACTGCATGCCTTTTATTGTCTAAATAAGGGTTTGTTTTTTTTTTTTTCCTATCTGAAACTAGTAAAGCATCTATAAGTGAAAATTTATTTTCTTCCTTCCCTGTCAGTTTTTTCTTTTGAAGCAGTGTAGGGCTTATGGCTCTTCCATAAAAAGCCAACCTTTCTTTTAAATATGTCAGTCTGCCACAGAGCCAAGTTCCATAACCTTTCATTATTTGAGCTGTGACTTTATGGTTTCCACTGGATTGAGCTAACTAGACAAACTGGAGAGAATGACTAGGCATGCTAAAATCTGCAGTGCTCTAAAAACTAAGAAGTACCTAGGGTGGACTAAGTTTTTCCTGTCATTTATTGCACTTTCTAAAAATACAGATGGCATATACTTTTAAGTAATGCTGAAAGGGAAAAAGGAAGGGAAACGAGGTGTTCTGGTATTAAAAAACCTTCCTAAAAGGATACAAAGGAATAGATAACAGTATAGATTAGAACTACTCAAACAAATGTTAATTTTTAGTCTATCCATATTTGTTTATCACTTAGTCAAAAGGCACAATGTGGTGTACTGATTTTAAATCCTTTCTGCAAGCTGGGTTAATTTCCAAGCAGTCATCTACAACCAAAGTTCTCTGTAACTCCTAAGCAGAGAAACGTGCACCTGTTTGGTGGTACGTCACAGCTAGAAAATGACAGGGAGCAACAGACAGTTGCACTCAAATTCCTAATACCTCTTGATCACACAGGCAGATTCTGAACAAGTATTCCTCTGTATTTATAAAATGGATTCCTGACAGCACAGAGGAAAATTTCCTGTGTCTTGATACTTTGTTGACTGCCATCTAACCTGCTTCTTGCTGTCTCTTCTCAAGAGTCAGCATGTGCAGGGAGGCAGAGGCATGGTGCTCTCCTGGGTACAGTGGAGAATGGTAGAGCTTCTTAGTGCTTTTTTTGCACCATCACTGGTGGAGAACTCCAACAGGAAATTCAGCTTTGCTAGTCTGATACTTCTTGAGGATTTGAGATGCTGTACATCCTTCCTATGTGCTGTAGATAGGGCAGCATGGGAACAAAGACTACAGAGTATTCTGTTGTGTTATATTCTACATTATGAGCTAGTCTTGAAACACAAGTCTAATGGGAAAACCTATTTCACTAATAGCAACACAGTTAACCTTGAAATTTGTGAGCTCTCTGGAAACAGAAGCAAAGAAAGCTATCCTCTTCCCATAAATTTCTGTATTTCCACTTTTTTGCAGCATCTGTGTTTTCTGTCTTTTAAATAATATACAATTTTTGCATCAATAGAGCATTCTTAAAGGTATGTTTGCTGTACAGTAATAATTCCCCAGCTTTTCGGCTTGACACCTACAGGATATTTTGTAACAATTTAAGGTTACTGATAATTTCACTTTTCCAGCTGATATACTGGAAGTGGAGTGATACAGAATGGATACATAATACCCTGGGCTCTCAATAGACATTTTTTCTCCCCATGTTTAAGCAAGACCAAATCTGGTGACCCTTGGAACACTGGAATTTTAAGATGCTTTCACCTGTGAAGGCCCAAATGTTTTGCTTTTTTTCATGGCATACCTTTCCTGGCGTCCCACCACTAGCATAACTGGTGCCAATTCCATAATAAGGCGCTTTTCCTTCCATATAACTGTGGTGAAAGAGAATGCTGAATAATTTCTCCAAATATATTTGCAAATTATCTCAGTAAGATCTAATTTTGATCTGAAAGTATTTGTGGAGGAATCACAGCTGACTATATCCTCATAGGTGTGCTGTTTAGTTTTGTTGGTTTGTTTTTTTTTTTTTTTCCAAGTCTGGGTGGATGCCTATGCTTCAGTCCTATTTCTGTTATTTTACTTCCTAAGACTTCAGTGAATTCAACAAGAAAAATTCACCACCCTGCAGCTATGCTACCATGATCTCTGATCTTGTCAGCTCTCATAAGTTAAACAATTTTAGGTCATCTCACTAGTAGGATGCAAGAATAGCGAGGAAAAAAAATCCAAATAACTGATAGATCTTTCCTGTATCATTCAGCAGACACTAACAGTGGGTATAATTTCCACTAGCTGTTTTCACTCAGCCAGCTTTTCACATTTATCTTTGCATCATTTTTATTTGTTACACTTAAATTTCAAAGGAGTTATGAACAAGAGTTGCACCTTCTGTTTTCAAGGATCTTCTAATTTCTCTGTGAGAATGGCCTCTGATCAAAGCAGAACACATTGAATTATAGTAACAAATTGGAAAAGTATTTTAGGCAGCTTCTGAAGTCAGTTCTCTCTTCGTATATTTCTTATCTTTTTTGTCACTCTTCCACTATGTATCAATCCCCTTCGATTACTAACCACCTTGCTAACCTGTCGTCTGACTGTGGTACTCACAGCCTGCAATATTTTGATTAATTTCTCGGAGTTTTTAAAAACTTTTCTATAGAATTGAGATGATGTCTTGCCTTGTCTTGTATTTCTCTTATACAGACTGTAAACTTACCAGTAACTTTGTTTTTATCTCACTTTCTGTGAAGAGAAATGTAATTACAGCTATTGTATTCATTACATAGTAATAGCAATATTTTTTACTGAGGGTTAACAAAATGCTCAACAAGTGAAGATGCCCCTGACGGAAAAATGTTATCAGACAGAGGCAGATAGCTCTAGATAGGTCAGTACGGATAATAGGGTAGCCTACAGCTGGCTTATTCTCAGGCCAATTTAGGCAACCTCTTCCTAAATGAGCTAATGAAAAATGACTGCTTGACATTCCAAAGAGCTTTCTCTCATCACCATTCAGCACAGTAGTATGAGAAGGGAAGAAAACAAACAGAAGACAAACATGAAAGAGAACTGTTAAAAAACCAAACCAAAACAAACAACAAACCCACAACAACAAAATCAGGAAAAAAAAAAAACTTTGCTCTGGAGTGCATTCATGCATCTCTTTCTGTTGTCCAAAACCCCCTAAGCACAGTAATTGGCATGCACAGTATTTGGAGCAGTTATTTGTTTAGTGTGCTCACAGATGTATGCACTACCCATATAAAGCTTCTAATTGACTATATATGCTAGTTAGAAGCAATTGGCGGGGAACTGGAGGAAAATCATCCAGTGGCATGAATTCTTCTCCTATTATAAATGGCAAATGAACACTCCCTTTTAATTACACTTGTGTGTGTACCCTCCGTTGGCTAAAAATAGATGGGAAAATATTTCAGGATTATTTGATGCTCATAGTTTGGTATGAACTACTGTGAAAAAAAACAAACTATTGTGGTTTAATTGTGGTCCTTGCAGATGCACAGAAACCCATTATTAAGAGCACCTATGCATCTTTTTATTCATTAAAAATGCTTTTGAGTTAGTAATTAAAGATGAAACAGAAAAAAAATCCCACTGAGGATTTCTGGAATACTCTCAGGGCAGCTTGGTGCTTGTTTGTGCCTCAGGTGGCCTGTTTGAACTACAGTAAACTCAAAGTACAGTTAAAAAAAATAATATTTGCCCTTCAAACTCTCTTTCCACTCTGCTCACAGCTCCTGCTACCACTACATCTGTTTCTCAAAGACTGGAAAAAACAGAATGCAAAAACTTCTGAGCTTCCAAAGGGATTCTTTCTGTGACTATGTTTACCTTAGCAGGAAGCGTGGCCCCAGCAGGACT
>NW_008581933.1:38742-43186 GCF_000691845.1 Merops nubicus
GTGGAGAAGCAGTTGGTACTGTGCTCCTGACACCCATACTCTGTGTATTTCTAGACTATATTTCATGATAATTCTGGTCTGGCACTGAACTCCGATTAGCTGGCAGACATTAGAAGCACTCCTGGAATTACCAGTTTAGTTTCCCATGAAAGGAATACTGTTCATGAGCTCCAAGAAAGCTTTAAGATTTTAAAGATTTAAACCAAAGGATGGTAAATGGGAATGTTTGAGACATTCACCTCAAAAAGGCTCTGATGTTTTGAACTAAACCACTAACATATACGCACCCTATAAGGGTTAGAAAAACATGGCTCATATGAATTTAAATTCAAACACGTTTCAGAATATGGACAACCATCACTGAACAAGATCTGTGCTTTTGCCTCAGAGCCTTATGTGGTGCATATTCATGAGGAACTACGACAGCAGCGGCATGGCTACTGTGTGGGCATCCTGTCTGGGAAAGTAGGGTCTGTTAAATGTCAGGTATGCTTGTGCTGTCTGGTTTGTGCATGCTCAGAAGAGGTCTGGTTCATTGCACCTGAACTATCTGCTCCAGAGGTCAGTCCAGCCTTAGGGCCTCCTTTAACAAAAAATCAAGACATGACCTTTAGATCGAAGAGACTATGCTTTCTTGAATTTGATTCTATTTCTTCTAACAGTTCAGGTTCTTCAGATGGAGTGGGATGGTAACCCTTCTGACTCTCCCTGCTAGCTTCCCTTCCATTCCACTCCCAGCTACCTTGTTTTGGTGCCTTTTGGGAGTGTATACGTACCGTGTGGCATTAAGAAGAACTGTAAATCACAAATTAAAGTTCTTGATTTAAAGAATAGAACTTAAAGGCATTAAGAATTCAATTAAATAATTGGTTTTAAGAAATCAAGAGGTAAAGCTTAAAAGTCTGCTAAAGCAGATCTTTTTCAATAATGCAGAAATAATCCAAAACCAATAACCTTCATACTATGTTGTGATTTATTTCCTCCTTGTTTAATCGATTCTAATCTCAGTATGAATTGCAGGGACATAGGAGAGCTTTGTTGTTGAAATACTGAGAATTTCAGCTCCTCCATTACTTTTTTTGTCTAACAGGAATAGATGTGCTGATTTTATTTTTTTTTACTTCAGTTACACTGAATGAAAAAAAAAAAAAAGTTGACAAGATGACTGTCAAAATCTATACATCTGGAAATAACTGCACCATGTTTTGAATACCATCGTACCTTTGTAGACATTGCTTGGATGAAAAATGACAACGGAGAATAGGTAACTTTAAGCATATCCTACTTCAAATACCTTTCAGTAGATAACTACCAGAAACTGAAGTGAAAGAGGAAGAAGAGGTACAAAAAGAATTCCAAACAGAAAACAAAGTTCTAAATACAAACAACTGCTGAGCACAGGACCATGTAGAAAAAGCCTTGAGTCATGCTACTCAAGGGAGAATAATTTACTGCTTTTGAGGAATGGGTACGTATCACTGCTTTTCTGTCATAATCATAAAGAAAATAGCTAGAACAGAAAAAGTTTGCAAATACATTTTTATGCCTATGTTGAGCTTAAGAAGCTGAGAAGGAATATTACTGCATGACATGCTTCTACATAGCTGTTATTAGCCAAGCAAACATAATTTGCAACAGTTTCACTGATTGTGTATGTAGGCATGGTTCACAAAAGAAGTACAGTAAAGTCTTCAAAGCAAAATGGATGGTTTTGGTTGTCTTATCTTCTAAAATCTTTAGGTAAATTGCATAATGCATCATTTCTTCACATTTTCATAAAATGGTATTCTTAATAAGCCATTCTTACATTCTTGCATGATCTGTTTTGCCATGGATTTTAATGGGAGATTTCAACTTCCGTAGTATTATTTTCTAAAACAAGATTCTTTCTTTACAGGGCTCATCATACTTTCTCAAATGTCTTAAGCTTGCTCTACAATTTTTCCTTTTTACAGAATCTTAACTTTCACCAAAAAAATATTTTTTTCAATGTAGATACTTGGCAAAAGTTGTCCTATAGTGTGCCTACTGCTGCACCATTTGCTGTACCAATTTCAAAGCACTTCAAAACTGGGTGAAAGATCTGTTCCCTTCTTTAAGTATGTTGAGATCTCCAAACTCCTGAGTGAGAAATCTCAGTAGATTCTGAGAGGATGATCTTCAAGTTTTTTGTTTGTTTATTTGTTTTTAAGATAGTAAATAAATTTAAAAATACTAAAATTTCGAAAGAAATAGACTATGTGATATTGCCCAGCTATAGATAAAATACTGAACGTGAGCAGAATATTTATCAGTTTTGTTCTTTATGTATGAAACTTTCTGCTATCCCAATCTAAACAGAAGCAACTGTTCCATAATGCATTAAAATGAGTCTGGTTAAAGATGAGCCAATCAGCACCCCTGTGATAGCATATTTAAGAGGGGGGTAAAAAAAAGCACAGCAGTCAGAAGAGAAGATTGAGAACATGTGAGAGAAACTCTGCAGACACCAAGGTCAGTGCAGGAGGAGGAGGAGGAGGAGGAGAAGGAGGACAAGGACAAGGACAAGGACAAGGACAAGGTGCTCCAGGCACTGGAGCAGAGATTCGCTTGCAGCCTGTGGTAAAGACCATGTTAAGGCGGATTGTCCTCCTGAAGCCCATGGAACTTAATAGTGGAGCAGATATCCACCTGCAGCCAATGGAGGACCTGCCACCAGAGCAGGTGGACGTGCCTACAGGAGACTGTGACTCCATGTCACTTCTGTGCTGGAGCAGGCTTCTGTCAGGACATGTGACCCTATGCAGTGCAGCCTACGCTGGAGAAGGTTTTCTGGCAGGACTTGTGACCCCATAGGGGACACATGCTGGAGCATGTGTAGTTTGTGGAGGACTGTCCCACGTGTGTGGGACTCCATGCTGGAAGAGTGTGAGGAGAAAGACATGGCAAAGACAATGTGTGATGAACTGGTTGCAATCCCCATTCACTGTCCCCCTGCACTGCTCGGGGCAGAGGCAGAAAATTCAGGAATACAGCTGAGCCGAGAAGAAGGGAGGGGTGGGAGGAAGGTGTTTTAAGACTCTTTTTTTATTTCTGACTATCCTAGTCTTGGTAGTAATTTTCCCCAAGTTTAGTCTGTTCTGCCCATTAATGGTAATTGGTGAACGATCTCTCCCCTGTCCTTATCTTGACCTATGAACCTTTTGTTGTATTTTTTCCTCCTGTCCAGTTGAGGAGGGGGAGTCATAGAGCACTTGGCACCCAGCCAAGGTCAACCCACCACGACAGCACGAGGCTGCTACCCAATATCCATAGTTTTTCCACTATGGAAAAATCTCCATCTCAACAACTTGAGTAAGTGGCAAGTATTGAACAAGTAAATCTCATACTTACTGGTAGCAGAAGGCTTCAGATATTCCCAGCCTTCACATTCCTTGAACATTTATTAGTGTGGATAATTAGTGGAGAATGTTTATTAGTATGGGTAATTAGTGAAAAATAATTACTGATCACTTCAAATGACATAAATCTATCTGCTGTTTTACAGACGGTGTTGGTGAAGACATCAGAGCATGTAATGAAGAAAAAAGGTTACTATGTAATACTGTTTATAATATTTCCATGAAATTATTATGTTTACTCACAACTGGGCCAGGTGGGCCTTGTGGACCTTCCCCTCCTTTCAGACCAGCTGGACCCTAAAAAATGAAAAAGAAAGGAAAAAAAGCTTATCTCTTACACTGGAAAGTTCAAGTTAGTTTTGCAACATGTGTCCTGAGATTGGCCAGGATACAATTAATGCTCACAGGTGGCTGGAGCTGGGTGGGGCCACAGCCCGGACAAACAACCCAACCAGCCAGTGGGGTGTTTGATACCACACTGACATGGTGCCCTCTGTGAAAGGGGAGGGGCTGCCCCCCAGAGCAGGTGTTTGGTTTCAGTGGGTGGTGGTAGCTTGGGGCTGGAGTAGGGAGAGCTGCATCTGGGGTAAGGGGGTTATTATCACTTGCTTTATATATAATTTCACTGGTATTATTGTTTTTATTGTTGTCTCTTCTCTTTTTGTGTTGCTCTGTTCAACTGTCCTTAACCTGCAGGGTGGTGGGTTTTGTTTTCTCTTCCTCCTGATTCTTGGGGCGGGGGGGAAGCGTTAGCCAGTGGCTGCTGGGTGTTTGCGGGCTGGCTGAGGTTAAACCATGACAACATGGAACAGATAGAATGTAAAAAAAAACAAAGACAAAGAATAGAATAAATTCTCTTATGCTTATATAGCCAACGATATTTAACAATGTTGGATGTTTGATGTCTGTTCTCTTTTTGCATTCATTTTTAAGCACAGCAGAAAGTTCCATAAAATAATTAAGCCATTGTTTCTTGTATTTAGAAACATCATGTCAATTGTTCTAGTGCTTCTATCATACCTGAGCACCTGGAAGTCCTCTCTCTCCAGGGAAACCACGAAGAC
>NW_008581933.1:43209-65648 GCF_000691845.1 Merops nubicus
GCCTGGGTCACCCTTGGAAACATATTACATTTCGGTTTATAAAAACAACAAGAAAAGGCAGCTTAAAAAGCTTACATTAGTCAATAAATTAATGATGAAAATGAAATACCAGAGCTAGTTATAGTAATGCCAAAAAAGATTGTAGTCTACTTTTTCACCCACTAATTCTTTAAAGATTTTCAGTTCAATAGTCTATCAATGTTAAATTTATAACAAACTTTGACAAGGCAGCATTAGTTATAGAATATAGATCAAGACATCGAGATGTAAAAATATACTTAAAGAGGTGCTCATTAAAAAATTTGCAATGCCCATTTAAAATGGAAGATTGAATAGAATTAGACAGTAACTAGATAAGCAATACTGTTCTTGTGTCTGAAAAGTAGCCAAAAAGTTAAAGATGGGCAGTGAAATTCTGCCTTGTGGTCAGTACTACACATCCTACAATGTACAATTTTCCACCTTGTTGTGAAGGTGTCGTTACTATGTTTATCCATAGTGATGTGTGTGGTACCTGTAAATTGTTTTTTGTTTTAATTATAAAAATACTAATTATTGGCTCAGGAGAATTCTCATTATTTAAATGGAAGCAGACACAGCTCTAAAATTGGAATCTTCAAGTCTTCAAAATCCTTCTGGATGAAACATGCCAATTCTGATCTTATATGGTATGTTCTGATTTTATTTTGCATGATGATTTGAAATGTGAGACCCAGCAATTTTTCTGTCCCTTTGATTTTTTCCCCAAAACCACACCATACCTTAGCACCTTCTTTTCCTGCAGCACCTGGGAGGCCTTGTTCACCTGGTGGACCAGGAGGACCTGGATGACCTCTTTCACCAATTGGGCCAGTCTCACCAGTAGGACCCTAAGCACAAAAGTAAATCTTCAGTCACCTCAAGGTATTTAATATCTTGGAGAGAGGGGGTGGGGAGGAACAGGTTCTTAATATCCAGCTGTTGTGAGTATCTGTTACAAAACAATATTACCCTTGGTTAGCATACATTTCTCACCTTCCCTCCAGGCAGAGCTGACTTACAAAATACCTTTCTCCTGTAAAATAAACCTTGCATTGCATTCTGCCTGCAGACGTGTCTGTGCAGCTTCCAAACAGTGAAATCCTGACCTTGCTCCTTAAGCAATGAAGCTTCAAAACACTGTGTATCCACATATGGGAGTAGGTTACAAACAGAATACAGGAGGGATAATCCACGTCCTATGCTTGTCTGGAAACACTGTGCTGTTTTTCTGAATAATATGAATTGGAAGGAGAGTTGAAAGATGTCTCTTCAGATTCAAAAGCTTGATTTTTGTAGCTAATAAGTAAGATTAGTTTCAAATGAAATTTTGATAGTGAATCTCCACAATCTGACTGAAATTTGGCCTCTGACACGAAAGTCACGTTAGTATTCTTCCTAAGATATCTCATGGTAGAGTACTCTGCCTTCTTGACTTCTGTAAAGTGGAAGCAGAAAGGTAACATCAACATTTGCATCTTTTGTGGAATCACTGATGATTACTGAGTACACCTTTCTAAAGCTGTTATGTAGAACGTGTTACAAAAACTAACATAATCATCAATGTGTTCCTTTTTAATAAAACAAAAGCAACTGCTTTAGTCATAACAAAACCATTAAACATTGGTCTTACGAAGTTAATTATGAAACTAAATTATATACCTGAGGGCCAACAACACCACCAGGACCAGGAGGACCAGTTTTCCCTTGAAAACCCTGTGAAATAATTATAGAATACTTTGTTACCCAAGGACAAGTTATAGAAGAGAAAAATTCATAGCCGTGCTGAAGAGTAGAAAGAGAAATTCCATGTCACACATTCCTTTTCTTCAGGAAATAAAAATGAGGAATTCTTTTTTCCTGTGTATACTTAGAAGTGAAATTTTGATGACTCATTCTTATCTCTATCAGTTTCAAACTCCCTGAGGTGGTGCAGCAGTAAAAATTCCAATTTCACACATCTTTGTAGGTGAACTTGATTAGGTGAGTCTGAATGTGTAAGTGATGCAGCTAAGAGACAGCTGAAAATACATTTTTTTTGTATGTATACATTATGAATCATTATGAAGGCAGGCATACAAATGCTTTTTAAAGACAGACACAGATGGTGGATTAAGTTGGAGTGACATTAAGGATAAAGGGGAAGTTAGAAAGAAAGAAAATGAAAATGGAGGTCCAGGGAAGATGAATGTTGTTTAGAGATGGTAAAAAAGGCAGCATGAGTGCCACAACAAGAATGCAGTTAATAAGAAATTGATATGAGGACAAAAGCTGGGAAGCAGAGACTAGAAAGGAAATGGTTTGGGGACAGTTTTTCAGAATGCTGGCAGATTTTGCAGAATTTCTCTTTTCTAATCAGTGGCCCCAGACTTGCATCCAGAATTAGTCAAGAAGCTGAATGACCACCTCATTTTGTAGCAGTACTGTTTAATGTATCTTTGAAATGTGCTAAATTATTTTTTTCAAATGTTGGAGGGGTGTTGCTGCGTAAAGTTGGGAGAGTGCATTCACTGCTGTGTCACGTCTAGGGTTCCACATAGCTTCCCCTGCCTAACAGCCTATATCTGCCTCCTGCTCTCCTCACCTGAGTAAAAACAAAGGTGTCATCTGGCCCATATTTCTTATAAACATTGAGCCCTGTTTAGCATTTCTCTGGGCACAGTCTCATGGATAGTTGCTCCATTCCATCAGTTCCAGTTTAAGCTCTTTTTTTACGTTCCTCAATCTGATTCTTTTCTTACTGCCAGCCAGATGTTATCATGATTCAGTTTGGCCCATAACTGTTTAGGCTGTCTCTCTCAGACCTCTGAAATAGTCCAGATTAGAAACAAATACAGAACTACCCCTTTGCACTAACACCTGAAAATCAGAACTGCTACAGATGGAATCATTCATGTGTCTCTTTCTTGTCATAGTCAAACCTTCTTCTAAAGCCTATTGTAAGGAAGTACGAAGGAACGTCGACTATTACCCATTTTGTGACAGTACCTTGAGAAGAACAGCTATTCCTAGGTTTGCAGAATGCATTGATACTTTGCAGTATATTCCATAAGTTGTGATGCTAATGATGGTTTCATTACTCTGCTTTCTCTCTTATGTCATCAGCTTATCTATTCCTACAGGTTCAGATTTGTAAAAAGCAGTAATAAGAAAAGGAGATGTCAGAAGCAGATGCTCAGGATGATCTGGAAACACCATGGGTTCAGCTAAACATTTAGTATTAAAAGATTCACACTCATACATGTGTTTTTAAATGCCTAATTAGCCTCCTTTTTTGTTATTTTCTCTGAAAGATAATTAGTAAAACTGAGTTTATTGTACTAAGAAGAAGGTTCTTGATTAATTCTAATAGATGAAACAGGGAGTATAATTCTGTTTTTTTCCTTTCACAGGCATGAATTCCTAAATTCTTGTATAATACCAGACAATCTTAACAATCTTTGCAGCTGATGACTCCTGCCAGTCTGAGAGTGATATCACTGATACTTACAATCATTCTAAGGAGGAACTAGCTTAATATTGGTTTTCAGTATTTAGTTTATTCCTACATTTGTATTCCAAAATATTTATTATTATATTACTGTTCCTATGTCTAGAATTTCAGTAAACAATGGTGGTTCTACAAAGTGCATATGGCTTACTGGGGGAAAAAGCTGTAGCCTTTTCAGCACTAATATGTATCTCAGTTGCTGTCTACATATGCTTATTATTCCATAAGCAAGCTGCAAAGTGCAATCTGGGAATCTGGCTCTCTAATTTGTTAAGCCTGAGTATGTCTCTTAGTCTAATTCCCTAATTGCTGTAATGCCCACATGCATCACTGAACTTTAATGAGATAGACACCAAAATAAGAAAGAGAATTCTTAAGGCTCTGATTTACCAGTGAGCACAATGAAAGTTTTCTGATTTATACATTTTTTAAAATCTGAAGTGGAAATGTTTATTGAAAAAAAAAGTCAGTCTTTTTTTTTATTTTTTTTTTTTAAATCTGCTTTCCTACAAAAACATATATATGAGAACCCACAGGGGGAAAATATTAAAAAAAATAATAATCTGGCATAAGTATACATATACACAAGATAGAAAATAATGATGATAAAAAGCAGCATTTGCTCTTAAGTTACTCAAGATTTATATCAGTCTAACCCTACTAAGCCCAACCAAGATACAAAATTATAACCACTGTATTGATTGAACCCAGAGGGATCTGGTCCAAACATCACACAGTAGCAGAGCCCATAATTTCCTAGTAATTTGCATCTTTTATTTCTAGTCATGATCGAAATAAAAAAAATCATAGAAATGTAGAATGGTTGAGGTTGGAAAGGACCTCTGGAGCTCATTTGGTCCAACTGTGCTGCACAATCAGGGCCACTGGGAGTTGGTTGCCCAGGAATGTGTCCAGATGGCTTCTGAGTATTGCCAAGGATGGGGAGTCTACAACCTCTGTCAGTAATCTGTTCCAGTGCTCAGTCACCCTCACAGTGACAGTGTCCTCATGTTCAGATGGAACCACCTGTGCTTCAGTTTATGCCCATTGCCTCTCATCCTATCACTGGGCACCACTGAAAAGAGCCTGGATCCGTCTTTTTTAACACCCTCCCTTCAGTTATTGATATACTTTGATAAGATCCAACCCAGGCCTTTCCCTCTCTAAACTAAGTAGTCCCAGCTTATGTCTTTACTTATAGGAGAGATGCTCCAGTCAGTCATCTTAAGCCCTTTGCTGGCCTCTCTCCAGTAGCTCTCTCTCTTGTACTGAGAAGCCCAGAACTGGACACAATACTCCTGGGCTCAGTAGGGCTGAACAGAAGGGAGAGATCACCCAGCTGCAGCCCAGGATGCTGTTAGGATTCTTTGCCATAATGGTGCATTGCTGGCTCATGTTCAAACAAATAAGAATAAAGGGAAAATAGTAACTATGCTTTTTCTCATCAGATTAAAGAACAATTTTGAGCTTCCTGCATTCTAAACAGAGATTCAAATTCATTCTTATGGTACACAAGGCATTTTGCATCATTGGAAAGAAAAAAGAACAAAGAAGTAATCAATGTTTCTCTCTCTCTCTCTCTCTCCCTCCCCTCCCCCTACTCCCCCCCACCCCCACTATCATTGCAAAGCATTACAATGCTACAGGACTAGAAGAAGAAAATATAGTTTTTCAGAATGATATATTACTCCAAGCTCTGTGCTCCTCCTTCCAGCAGTGAAAGTGATTCAGGAATCATTAACAGATCTACAGTGAAGTTGGAACCCAAAACACATTCTACATGCCAAGAAATTTTTTCTCTAAACTCATTTATAGCTTTCTCTAGCTCTGAAAAATCTGAGGAAGAATTCTTTTTCATTTCAGTGGAATATGAGTACAGTTTTCACACTATAGAAGTAGGAAGTTTTAAAAAAAAAATTCCATTAAAATTGCTATATGTTAATTTTTTCATTTTGCTGACAGAATTTACTCATTGTAATTCTTGGGGGATTACACAGGATATAATTTAAAAACATAAGGTGTTTTTCACAAGTTGAATCATTCCTAATCTTATTTTTGGAAGGTTTTTGAATTTCCTAGCTGCTTACCATTAATAGAACTTTTTATTATGTTGTTATTTATCTTATGTGACATTCAGTGAGAAAAGAAGCATGTAGTAATTGACTGAAAAATCTTTATTAAAATTGAGACCTGATTATTAATTTCTTTTACTCCTGTTGCCTATTTAAGTTCATTGTGATGTTACTAACCAGGCATAGCAAAGAGTGACCTCACTCTCATAGCATGGAAACAAAATCAGGCTTTCTCATGCCTAACCTACCAACCATAATAAAAGTACAGTTATATAATCTCTTAGTCCCAGTCTCTTCCCCTTTTCTCTATTGTCTGTGTTTCTTTAGTTTCGGTCACGTAGTCATGACCCTTGTAGGACTACAACACTAACACAGTAGGGTGCGTTTACTTACAGTCTCCCCCCGCTGTCCTGGGTGCCCAGGCAAGCCGTCTTTTCCAGGTGGCCCCTGAAATTGTAAAATACTTAAATCAAAACATTAGCCATCCTCAATTCTGAACAAAAGTGTCCAATTAGCTGTAAGAATCTCTGATGTCTTTGATTTTTTTTAGACTAGTCTTCAGTGTGACTTAAATGCTCCTACATCAGCTACCTATGATTTCAATACTACATTTTCCTGATGCATTTTAGCAGTTGCTTGGAGTGTGACTGTTAGGTTGTCAAATTAATGCATGATCAAAATGGATTTCTGAAAAATTCATAAAACATGTTAAATCCTATAGTGCCCTCCCATCCTTCTTTGCTTAATTGATCCAGTTAACACAAAACTAAGCATTACAGGAGTATTTGATGAAATTTCAGGCATTGGAAATAAATGCTTGGATGAAAAAAAATCACAGGTGTTTTGATGCTTTTGTACCTACTCCATGGAAGCAGAAACACAATTGAAGAGCAGTATAACTACTGCCTAAACTTCGTCCGTCACCTGATTTGCAGTTAAGTTTATTACACTGAATTCATATGGGCTGCACCAATGATCATTTTGAATAATATACGAGTTCTTGACTTAGCCTTAAAGCTCAGGGAACATATTTGTAATCTATACATAAACCATCTCTTAAATAAATCTTCAGATTTTTTTTTCAGAAACACTGTATGAAAAATAATGTTCTTGTTGCAGATAATTAAAAAGATACTTACTGGGGGTCCCTTTGGTCCGGGGAATCCAACAGGTCCCTGAGGCCCTTGTGGTCCCTAGTGTAAAGGCAGCCAAGTAAGTAAAGTTTTACTCTAGCTGCCATGGCACTGGCAGAAATGTTTGCTTCAGTTATAGAATATCATAGAACTTCAGTTATAAAAATATATGAACTCTGTAGATAATGTCTGGTTATAAGTATAAAGTCTGAGCTCTATTGCCATAAACATTGGTGGCAACAACTCACATGCACAGTCATTGGAATACTGCCCGTGTAGGAATGCAGTAAGAAAAAAAGAAAAAATACTAATATGAAATAGGTCCGCATCTCACCCCTGAACATGGACATAATAAAGTAGAAATTAGCTGTGAGTGAGAAACATTGTTTTCTATGTCACATAAAACATAGGTATTAATTAGTACACTGGTGATCTTTTTAACTTTCAGTCCAGCTTTCATTTTTGGCAGTTCTTGTACTCTGAGAGTATTTCAAGCCAGTACAACAGTAAAAACTTCCAAATAGAATAAACTTTCCAGAATTACCAGAGACTAAATACAGCATTCTCAACATGATGAAAAAAACCCATGATGCACAAATGTTTTATTTATATAGTTTTGTATATACACATATATTTGGGAAGAAAATTTTCATTCAGCATTGTTTTACAGATTTAGTTATTAAAGACGATCATGTGAGTTAATGTGTTGTATGTGTATATGTACAAGTATATACATACATGTGTACATACACTTATGTCCACATACATCTCTACACAGATATTTACACAAAGTACTAACTTACATTAAAGTTTCTAAAGCTGTCAACAAACAAAACAGAGGTGAGCTTTTAAAATTTATTGTTGGTATGCTGAAAGAGACGGTCAGCTTATTAAAATAATTTTTCGTGTTTAGTGTGCTAAGTCAAAGAGTAGCAACCTGGAAAACCTTATTTATTCTACATGGTCCCACAGCAAAGCTATGTACCCTAGTCATAAGGTGCAAGACCACCTTATTCTACCTGGTGTAGGATATGTGGTTTTGCTAAGACATCACTGTCAGGATATATTAAAAATGTTGGTTTGATGCAAAGGACATGAAACAGAAGGCCACATGTCCCAAATACTGCTATTCTTTTGCACCTCTGATAAAGTGCCAGCTGTCTCTTGAGTCCCATAAGGACATTCCTGGAAGCCCAGGCTCACTTCCAGAGCATGACTGCCTCCTGATGTATGTGAAGCAGCGTGCAAATGTAGCTGAGGAAGAGGATGTTTCATGCCCAACCTGGGAGAATTTGTCCTTAAGTGAATCTTATTCCAGGGTAGGCTATTTTGTGATACTAAACCTGAGTCAAGTAAGAAGCACTAGGCAAAGGAAGAAATCTTTGTGAGCTTTTTGCACTATCCATCATTTTTATTTTCTTTTCTAAAACAGGTGTAAGGTTGTTTCTAAAACCTCCATAACACACAAATATGTTCCATATGAGGGTGTTGTGTTTTCGTTGTTTGGGAGTTTTTATTTATTTTATTTTATTATTCTGTCTCTGTGAACAAATGACCTTTCCTCCTTTGTTTCTGGGTATAATACAAAGTTTCAAAAAAAATGAAGGATTTTTGTAGAGGCTACTGTACAAAATATAAGAAAAAAGTTGGTCCCTCAAGAACTGGGCTGTAAGACCAAAACTCAAAGTTTTAATGTTAGTTGCACCTTCTTTCCCGTAAATTCCCTCTGTACTTCAATCCTTACATCTGGAGGCTTTTTAAGGAAAGAGTATTAGCGTTTTTTTCATTCACATCATGGTGTGCAGATTTCAACTGATGTTTCAGATTTCTACTGCACTGATGGATTGTGTAAGAAAAAGCACCAGAATACTAACAGCGTGTTATCAAAATGATTTTTTTGTTGTTGTTGTTTTGGGTTTTTTTTGTCATTAAATTTCATTTTAACAATAGCTATACAGGAGAGATTTTTAATGTTTACATATCTGGTACCTGAAATAGTCTCAGCAGAGTAGAAATGACAGCTTTACTTTTTGGTTGACATTCACCCCTACTGGGAAGCAAATAGATACCTCACAGTTCTATTACACAAGCAATATGGGTGTTTGGTAATTCTTCATCTCTTTGCTCTAATCTCTCCAGGGATGCCTTCATCTTGGACTGATCTGCTCATTGTTTTCAGTCCCCCACAGCTTCTCTTCCTAAATAGCCTCTTGGAGCTGTCAGAGCAAACTCCTTCATGAGGTTCTGCTGTTCACCTTCTAGTAGTTTGTCTCTGATGTTCCTCCTCAGTGTAAAACAACTTACAGTTTCTTTCTTGGACTATGCCTAATCCTCTAAATCTTAGTTAACTCGTTCCTCTGTTGGATCCCAGTTTCCTGCCCCTGTCTCTTACCACATCATTCCTGTTTCACCCAAACTTTCCACTTATTGATGCTGACCATGTTCCAATTGGTATATTGTCTTTCACTTGATATAGAGGTACTTTCAACATCGGACTACAGCCTCCCTTGGAGTGTTGCCTTCCATAGGTACTGGCAACAGTCTAGTCTTGAGTCCTCAACTCTCCTTCTGTTTTATTCTACTTCTCCCTACTGTAAGAACCACTGTCCTGCTCCACTAAGCAATCTCTTGGATACTTAAGTAATATTCTGCTTCCAGTGTATTTGGTATTAATCTTTTTTGGTATATATGCGTTAATGACTTTCAGTCAGAAGGAAAGGAATTCTTTCATCCAGCAGAAAAATGTGATGTTAGAGAGCAGGCATGTGCATTCTTTCATATCTGTATAACAGACAGATTACTACTACTCTACTTGCAACTGCTAAGGATAAACCAAACAAAAGGGACATTAACTGCTTTCTGCACACAGACAAACTGACAATCTGGCATTTCTAGAACACACTTTTGCCGCGCTCTTGTTACCATCAGTTTTATGAACGCCTTTATATCCAGTAACCAACTCAGTCCAACCACGTGGTTCAATCCTATGGCCTTTTTCCTTTTGCAGTTTGCTTAGTCATTGTAACAAACAGATTGCTGCTGTTCTGCCAGTGTTGTTGCACCAGTTGTGCATGTATTTATCAAGGAAATAGCGTAACAAAGTGACATTATGGAACAGGGGAAAATGCACAAGGAGCTCCCCTGGAAAAGTAAGACTTCTGGAGACCACTGGGACTTGGGAGTGTGTGCTGGGAAAGGATTTATAGATTCTTTACATGAAAAAGGTTAGCAGTTTAATGAAACACGACTAAGAAAGGTTTCTTAAGCTTTGCAAAAGTGCTTTGGCAGAGAGAATATCCACTTCAACTGAGTTGGTTTTCAAGTGCTGCTATTACAAATCTGTTTTATTAATATTGGTTTTCTATATACTGCTGCATCATGGGCTGACTGTATATTTGATTTGTGTATTGATTGGTAAGAAAATAGCAAGCAAAAAATTTTATTTTAGCAAGCACAATAGGATTTCTCAATCATGCAGAAAGTAGGCTGAAGGGAACTCTTAACTGATCAGAACAAAACATATCAGCTTCTTCATTAAAAAAGCTTTTGAAGGTGGCTTAAGTGATTTGCAAATCCAATAAACAAGCAGTAAGCTGCAGTAAATGGGGCATTCTTAAGAGCGTAAGTCGATAAATACAACTGTAATTTGCATGGATGTATACAAAGTGCATGGATATAATGCGAAGTGTATATGTACTGTCTGTGTCCCATACGTACAAAACGGAGCTACAGACTGAAGAAGCTTGCAGCAAACTTCAGCTTCCCCGTTCATAACTTTCTGAGAAGAATCACTGGAATTGAGGTTTAGTTAGTTGTAGTTACTTTGGCTGAAGAAGGGGAAAGATATGAGAGGGTAAACTAAAAATAAAACAACCCTCCCACCCTCAAATCACACTCCTACAGAGTGGGGAAAATGATGTGTACATAATTATCTGTCACGTACCCTTTCACCTGGTGGGCCAGGAGGACCATCATTGCCTGCAGTACCCTAGGAAGGAAAGATAATATGAGCAAAGATTAGATCTCTGTTTTATTCAAAAGAAACAGCCTGCAGCCAATCTATACAGTGTGCTTGACAATTACCTTTGGACCTGGTTTGCCAGTGGGACCTCTGGGACCTCTTGAGCCTCTTGGACCCTGTCAAATTAACACAGATATACTTGATAATTATTGGATACTATAATTAAATTGAAGTAATTCCTCACAGTATAGTGGAGTCGCTTAATATAGGAAAGCCTCTGAATTGCAAAGCAAGAGTACATACGGTTGGTCCTCGCTGTCCTCTGGGGCCTGGTTTGCCATGTAATCCCTGTAGAGAAAAGTTCACAGGAGTCGTTTTAGCAGACACCACATTTATAGGATAAGGGGTTTTTTACTGAAGTGGAGGCAGAGTGCAACTCCCTTAGGTTTAAATGTTATTTTAAGCATCTACTTTGCATTTCAATTTACAGAAGCATTGTCCTTGATAAAATTGATTATTTTTCTGAGTTCTGGGATTTGTAGCTAAATGCACTAAATTTACCTCAAAGTCAGATTCTGTCATAGGCACTAGAACATTTTAAACTGTGCTAAAATAGTAGTGAAGATGGCACACAGCAAGCAGAGCCCCTCTGCAGTAGTCAAAAGGACTTGGCATCATTTCCAATGTAATAACAGCCATGAAGGCAAAGTTCCCAGGGTCCCATGAACAGCTCCACAGGTTAACAGAGGAAAAAAAGGGCAAGTGTCTCTTTTTTTAATAATAGAAGTAGAGACTGTAAAACCTACCAGAATTCTGCACACTTATACAGAGATACAGAACTTGCTAGAATACTAGTCCTTTATTTTTTGCTTCAAAATCATACTCAGCAAATTTCTTTCCTTAGGCTCTGCATTAGTATTGCTGTGCATTCTAATGTAAAGAAGTTTAAAATTTAAGAGTATTGTTCTAGGAGAAAAAGGAACACGTTGACTGGTACTTTCTAATCTCAGAGATAAACAGCAGCAACAGAATCAGAAGAGATGTTTAAGTATAAAGCTTGCTTTTACTGGAAACCAATTAAATGCACATGTTTTCTTGGGATTTTTTTTTTTTTAAATATATAGATTTTTTATTTCACTAATCAAAATTAAAATTATGAGTTATTCTTAAAATGCTACACAGATTATGAGTCTCTTAGGGGTAATGACTGTCTTTCCTAGTACCAGTATGTGTGGTAGCATAAAACACAATTATACCCCTTTAGGCAAGGTTAATAATAACACCTAGTTCACCTTACAAGCCCAGCAGTTACTCTTTTATTGATGATCAGCATAATACTTAAATATACATGCAGTTTGATGGTATTAATTCTGTGGTTAGTACCCTAGCTAAATCAAAAGCTTTATGAAGGCCTGATAATGGATCAATATAATTAGATTTTAATAATTTTTGTCTGCTCTTTGGTGTTATCATTTTGCTTCCTTTTTTAATCTGATATATTATTAGGAGTTATGTCTCATTTCTACAAACAAAGATGAACTGAGTATTGTTTTATTGCTTGTGTCTGTCCATAACAACATAACTTTTTCTTAGCTAAAATAATAAGAGAATGATTTAAGCCATATATAAGCAATGCAAATGCAATTTGATTCATCGTTTCCCTCTCTTGAGGAGTGGCTGAGGGAACTGGGGTTGTTTAGTCTGGAGAAGAGGAGGCTGAGGGGAGACATTATTGCTCTCTACAACTCCCTGAAAGGAGGTTGTAGTGACGTGGATGTTGTTCTCCTAATTAACCAGCAATAGAACAAAAGCAAGTGGGCTTAAATTGTGCCAGGGAAGGTTTAGATTGGATACTGGGAAGAATTTCTTTCCTGAAATAGTGATAAGGCATTGGAACAGGCTGCCCAAGAAGGTGGTGGAGTCACCATCCCTGGAGAGGTTCAAAAAACGTGTGGACATGCTAGTGTTGGGTTAATGGTTTGACCTGATGATCTGAGAGGTATTTTCCAACCTTAATGATTCTCTATATTTCATCTTAACATAACGAATTTCTGCTTTTTTTTATGCTGAAAATTGAAAAGGATTCTTAAGAACAATGATTTATATTACTTGAGTTTGACTTTAAGTTGCTATCCTTTGTGAGATCTGATTCATGCTCTTAATTTCATCATATTTCTAACATGTTCAGCTATGTTCAGTGGAGCTTTGGAGACAACAGCATAGTGACCTTCTTTCTAACCTATATTTCATTTTTATAGTTTGAAGAGAATAAATGACAGATTTTCTCTCACCTGCTTCAAGTAAACAAAGCAGCAAAAGCTGTCATTTTACTTCTATTTTTTAATATATGTAATAGAACATGTTCTTCATCTTGTCTGGTATAGTTTGCCCTTTTGAAGCGCAGCCTATGAAAAAGCTTGTAGCAAATCAGAATACTTATGAAGTACAAGTTGAATTTCCTGGAAGGTAAATTGCATGGTAGCAGGAGAATTCATGGGATACAGGAAAACAGTCCTTGCCCACTCACTCAGCTAAACTGCCAAAAAATATACTTCAGCAAAGGCGATTTCTTTTCTTTTCTTTTTTTTTTTTTTTTCAAATACATAATTATGATAGCATACACAGTGAGAAAGCATCTGAGTTCCTGTATATTTAGGTTAATACCTTAAAGAATGAGAAACACTCACTATGTCCTGTTTTATATAACTAGGGGTTCATCTTGGGGGGGAAAAGGCTGTTTTTATCTTTCTTTAGTTAGTAGCTTGTATCCATAGGTTTCAGTGACTTCCAATAGCGTGGAGTTCTAAGAGTTATGTGTTATATAAGAATGAATTATCATACCCTTGCACCTTTCTCTCCATTGGCACCTGGAAATCCTGGGAAACCAGTTGAGCCCTATGTAAGAAATCAATGCAAATATCAGAGGATATCAACAGCAAACCAGTAGTATAGCCAACATTTAATTTATATGTAAAGAACACCTCCAAAGTTATATATGTCATACACATCAAACTTGCAAGTATGACAGCTCTGATGAATAGCTGTAAATTAACTTACCATAATGCCTCAAGTCCTGAATGCATTAAAAAAAAAAAATCAATGTATAGAATGGACATTATTTGTCATCTTATTTGATAATAAAGTATTCATTAAATCTGCACCATTTTTAAAGTAAGGAAAGAAATTATGAATAGCAGTCCACTGGAAATAACTGTATCATAATGATCAAGGCCTTGTTGTCTCACAGCATAGTAATTCTTTTACAGAATAATTTCAGTCAAATAACTGTAAGGTGTTCTTACATGTGAACAGGGGTGGGGGCCTCTATTCACTTTACTGAGCTGTAAAAGAATGCAGGTTCTTTGTTCACTGTAAGCTGACCACTGGCCAGTTTCATTTAACTGATACATTTAATTTGTACATGTACTTATATCCTCGTCTCATAAGGAGAATTTATGAGGAAACTGTGTGACTTTAAAGC
This sequence comes from Merops nubicus, assembly GCF_000691845.1. NCBI lineage: Eukaryota > Metazoa > Chordata > Aves > Coraciiformes > Meropidae > Merops > Merops nubicus. The sequence continues at coordinate 57,365 of NW_008581933.1, forward strand.
ACTTCCAGGCATTATTCTGGCTTTTTTCTCCCCTTTCATTTTGCTAACTGCCCAGTCTAATCTGAACAGTGCTATTTGCTTCTTTATTTCTGCTTTACAGTGTGGAGGGACAGCAGACTTGTTACTTGCCAAGGTATTAATTTGTCACAAGGGACTTGGGGTCAAAGAGGTGATAGACTTGCTAAAATATAGTTTTAAGTGACTGAGGATGAAAATCAAAGCAGTGTTTGGTTTGGTCAGGCACTAAGACTACTGGCCAGACTCCCTCCTGTGATAATACATCTATATCCGTGCAGCTAGTATTAATATTACTATATTTAGTATATTTTATTTGCCTCTAAAATACTATTAGTGTTTAGTAATTAGTAATACTACTATTTTAGTGGCAAATAGAATGCGTGTAACAAAAACTTGAAATAGAATTTCTTGGTGCTTTTCTTTGAAACAGCAATAGATTTTCCTTTTTTCTCTTTTTCTTTCTTACATTTTTCCTTTAATGAATCTTGTTTCATACAATCATTCCAATTATCCATTAATGACTTAAGGGCAGTACAACTTCACTGACACTGGTTCTAATGAAAGCCTGACTCGTATTCAATAGTAGGAGAAAAGTAAGAGATTTCCTTTTCTTTCTTCCTTTCTTTTTTTTTCTTCCTTTTTAATTCTTCACCAGTTGTAACTAAAAATGTGAATAAAACTGTGAAAATTCTCTGTGAAGCCCAAGCACGTTCTTCATAATTAAAAGGCCAGAGGAAAAAACAAATTCTAATGATCAAGCATTCATAGGCATGACTTGGTTATAAATCTATCTATCTATCTACCTCATACTTTTTGCAACTCTGTTAATCAAGAGGGACTAGACAGGAGGAAAAAAAATAGTGAAAATTATCAGGTAATGACAGCACTCTAAGAACAATTCTCAGAAGAAAAATAGTGAAAAGCAAGTAAGAAAAAACAAGAAGAATGGTGTGAACCTTCTTGACAGTATTGGGACAAGATTTCTTATTTGCTTTACACAGCTGAGATGTTTTTCTGATACTTCTATTTTTTTTTTTTCTCTCTCATGTTAATTTGAACTGGACTATGAATGAGTTTCAAAACAAGTGAGCTGATGTATTGTAGCTGTCATTACTCTCTCTTGGAAGTTGAAGCAATAAAGTAGGAGAGCAAACAGTGAATGCAGCTTGAGAATTATTTTCACTTTTAATGTGAAAAAAAATAACGTAAGGAAATTCTTGATCAAGGCTGCTGGCAAAAGAATCAGTCAAATTTTATTTGAAGCATTACATCATTTTTGTTCTTAGAACTGAATAATGTTAAACCTCTTTGGTTTTAGACTTTTTAAGAGGCAGTTCTAAAGGAGAGAAAAAAGAGACAAATCTCAGATTTGAGTTAAGAAACAGAAGCAAAATCCCCATATCTCTCAAAGTGAATAGTTTTCATGAATATCTTCCATAGGCAGTTTTAGTATTTTTCACTAGCACAGTGTTCAATGAATAAGCATTCTTAGATAATTCATTCACTTAACTGAAATGAGCCAAAGTATATGCTAGAGTCAGAAAAACACTTTACCTGACAAGAGCTTGTATTTCTTCCCCCAAAAAAATCTTAATTTCAAATTTGAAATAAAAATAGATCCCAAAATAGAGCAAAGTTGAGTATTTTACTGCAGGTTGATTGTTCAGTTGTGTAGAAGGGGAAAGGGATTCTTTTATTTGCAATATTTCCCTAGAGTAATCTTTGAGAGCGTCTGGAGATGCAAAGTTTCCCTAATGTCCTCCGATATACTGGAAAATTACTGCAGAATTATGTTTTTATTCCATTTTTTCTTTCTTGCTAATCTCAGAACATATAGCTTGCAATTCATTTAGCACACCCATTTTCTAAAGCTCTGTTAGGACAACCTTTTAAAAAATAAGGTTCATGAAAATGTTTTAAAAATATAAGCCTTCGCTAAACTAGAAGCCATCTATATATGGTTTTCTATTGAAATCAAAACATAAAAGATAGCTGAAGGATAGATGTGGGCACATGAAGCAACCAAGGGTTCAGTTTTGTCATGTTTGTCTTAACATCAGCAAAAGAAAAACATGACAAAAATTGTAGATTATATGTTTCAAGGAAATATGGTTTAGTCTATGGAAGAAGCAGTAGTGACACAAATGGAATGCTTTTACCACATGGAAAACTTCCATCACTATCAGTGTCCGTTTAGTGGTCAATGTAGTGCTCATTCTCCTTCAACCATATCAGCAGTTCTCTCATTTTCAAACTGTTTAATATATACCAGGATGATGCTTGCACAAAACCACAACTCATTAGAGAGAATGGCAAAGGTTTGAAGGCAAGATAGTTAAGAAAAGGAAAGAGCCTGCCTTAGGGAATCCAACATTTTTACAGATTTTACTTCAGAATACTATTGTCAAGAAAGAAATGTGAAAAACGTCCCTTTTTTTGATGCCCACACCTTGCTTCTCCAAACAGACATATAAAACAATTGCCATTGTGACTAATGTCAAAGCAAAAGATATGCAGCTTATTTACAGCTCACCTTGGGACCTTGTCTTCCTGGATATCCTGGCAGTCCAGGTACACCAAGCTTGCCCTGCAATAAGAAGGTAGTGTTAAATTTTATCTTACACTTAATGGTTCAGCAAACTTCTGAAGAAATTATTTTACCACAACTTACAGTGATGATACTTCATAGAATATAATATTCAGTTAAATAAGTTTCTCATTTATACTATTAATCACCAGTGGGCTTAGCTCCCCAAACTTAAATTATGATCCCCCTCCAATGAGTGAAGTGATTGACCTCATTGTCTTCTTTTTTCCCCGCCATGAAGTGCTGTGTAATCATGTGGGGCTGAGGTCATTAAACCACTAATATTCTCGAAGAAATCAGGGTGTTAATAGGTTTAAGTGAAAAGAAATCCTGTTTAATTTATACTGTCTGATGACTACTTTGTTTTTCACAGACTTTTCATGAGTAGGCATTTGAAGAATCATTTTTTTTTTTTTTCTTGAATAGTTCTGAACTGTTTGTGAGTATGATAAATCATACCCCAGTGACTATTTGCTGACAATAGGTTTGTCAACAAATATTACCAACTTGCTATGTTCAGAAAGGACAACAGGATGAGCAGTCTGATCAGCACTGCCATTAACCATTCCTAGAAAGGGAATACTGTGCCCTATACCACTGAGTTCGTTTCTTCAGATCTTTAGAGGATGAGTGATGGTTTGCCACTTTCAAAGGCAAGGGAAAGCAATTTCAGTCTTTGAAGGATGGGAACTCTGGCAAAGAATTTGGCTATTTACCTCTGTTCTGGACTATCACATCTTAGAGATCTCAGTGGAAAAGATATAAAGATATATAATATAATACAGTAGTCTGCAGTAGCCTTATGGAATGTAAAAGAACTAAGAGAGGTCTGTATGGGAAAGGAAATTTGCCAAAATAATCACGTCTATTTGTAAAAAATGTAACACACGAGTAAAGATGATGTGTATCAGAGTCATGTAAGTGCATGTGTCTGGCTGAGACATTACTAAAGAAGAATTCTCTGATTTATGAAAATCATTACAATATTGCCAGTTATGTTCCACACTGAAACAAGCTGCACACATGACAATGATTGAGATGTTTTGCAGCATGACAGCATAATAAACTCTTGACAAATTCAGTGAAGGTTTCAGTGGTTCTCACCTGAGAATAAACATTTTTTTTGTACTGAGTGAATTGAGGGCTTGGATATATACTTTTCTAGGAGCTTATGAATGACATTATGCTGAAATTATAACCCTAACATATTTCTGAAGTTCTATTAATGACATACTTGAAAAAAGTAGCAATTTTTGATGAAAAGATTTTATTCCCAAGTTTGCTGAGTACATTTTTTTCTTCGTGGCAAAACTGTTTGCTGTGAGCCTTGTTACTTTTTTAGAAGTTTCGATTTCATTATATACTTTCAAAGACTGTATATAGATAAAAAGATAGAAAAATTAATCATGATGTCAGGTGGGAAGTTGTTGGTAAATATTAACTGTTCATCATGACGGTGAAACTGAGAAAAGTAAAATGCACCTTCTGTACTGTGATTTTTTTCAATACAAAACTAGCATTAAAGCCACACTTAACCAAAAAATTAAAAGGGACCTATTTTCATCTGCTTCTTTTCACTTGAGTGAAATATAATATACACATTTCTGAACCATCATTTTTGGTTTATTTTATCTTTCTTTCACAGTTATCCAAAATGTCACTGCTGAAATCACCATTTCTGATGATGTTACCCAGCAAAATATGGTACCTACACACACGCTTCTCAGCCTCCTTTCCTCCTCTATGTCAATCTTGAGTGGTTTTGTGCAGGTCCAGATTCTACAGAGATTTGTGCTTATTCTTTCCTGTATTTGATGCCACCATCCTTTTTTTTCAGTCTTCACTTTTAACAGCCCCTTTCACTTATGCCAACCCAATTTTTTATCTTTATTCAGGGTATGTTTTCTGTTTAAAATAGTCTTCATGTCACTATTTGTTATATTGTGGCAGTCATTTCTGAATATTAATTCAGTCTCCAGCAGCACCTTTATCCTCTTTGCTGTCCAACTATTTCCTTTGCATCATATTTTCCTTAGCTGGCATGCACTGTATGTAGTTTGGGATAAGAATTTAGCTGTCTTACGTGACAATGAAGTACTCTATAGTGCCTTCTTGTATACTTACCAAATAACGATTCCCAGTGTTCAAATCTGAACTGCAGTTGTCTGCTGTAGTGGTGTCTCATAAAAACTACTATTAGGTAGCTAAAGAATTTGCAGATCTGGAGGCTTGTTTTTTTCTGTGATGAAGATCATAGGCTCTGTCTATGTTATGAGGTAATGACATGTTTATGTTGATATCTGGCTACTGACCTTTTCCCCAGCTGGACCAGCAGCACCTGGGTCCCCAGATGGACCCGCTCGACCTTTTGGACCTTCTGGACCATCTTCTCCTCGTGGGCCTGGCTGACCAATTTCTCCCTAAAATACACCACCTTATAAATATGAAACAATTGCCTTTGTGCATATATTAGAGAGACTTTCTACAATTTCTTGAAAATAAGTTTTCAGTAATATAAATTGAGATTAAAAATAAAGAATCATAGAATGGTTTTGGGTTGGAAGGGACCTTTAAAGGTCATCTAGTCCAACCTCTCTGCACATTGCAGGGACATCTTCAACAAGATCAGGTTGCTTGAAAACCGTCCAGTTTCCTATTAGGAAAATACCACTGCTTATGTTCATTATATAAATAGAAATACATATAAATTAGGCACTGAATATTCCTTTCACAAGTGTAAGAGCTCAGTCATTGTGTCTGAAGTGAACTACATTTAGTAACTGTGTATTCTTGGTTTTCCTTCTTTAAATTCTTGTGAAGGCATTCTGACAGTCCATAGAAAGAAAAATGTCTGTATCTGAGTGCTTATGTAGATACCACCTTCACAGTTATTTGTGCACACAGAAAACAGACATACGTCAGGAGCCTCCTGTGAGAAGTTTTTTAGAACCTCCACAACATTTCCTATGAAATTAAGTGTCCACTGGGCTAAATAAACAACAATTTTGCAGAGATTTGCAAGATGCTAGGTTGGAATTGAAGCATCTTTATCCTGGATAGATTAATTTTCCTCATCCAAATACCCAAGATCTTGGAATCTGGAAAAGGAGATTCCCCAGGAAGAAGCTTAGTGAAAGGGATATCCAGGACTGATGTTCTCTTCCTCTTCATAACTGTGCCATTGTTGATTCACAAGAACCAAATCTCCGGCTCAAATCTGTGCATGCACAGGGAGTAGAAATAATTTAAGCTAATGGCTTTTATTTTATTTTTGGTTTAAATTTATTTGTTCACTTCAGTGATCCTTTAAAAATAGTAACACTTAAAGGTTTTAAGAACATATGGGCTACAAATAGATGCTTACCCGGTCACCTTTAAGGCCCATGTCACCTTTAAATCCTGGAAAACCATCTTCACCCTTTTAAAAAAGGCAGAAATGTATGTAACGACTTTTAGTATTAGAGAGGATTTATTCTTTCTGTAAACAGAATAAGAAAATACATACACTACAGATTAAAATAACTTGTATAGATAAAAGGAGAACTTCAGACACCAGAAAATCTAATATGGATATTGATATTTTAGAGAAAGTAAAACAGTGCAGTATATAAAAAAACTTTTTGGGTTGAAAGTTCCTAATAAAAGCTGTTTAAAGCTTTTAAAAATCTGTTTCAAGATAGAGACAATATACTACTACTGTTTTATTATTGTCTTTTCAAGTCCTTCTTAACTCCTATATTTTTTTTTTTTATTATCACTCTTTTTAATAAGTTCATCCATTCATGTACTTAAAAAACTGGGGGCAGATAATTCATGGTTATTCAGCAGTTCCACATCCAGCAATACTCAGCCCTGCCTACTCTCATTGGCTGACATGATTGAAAGAAAATAGAAAAAACAATAGACATTAAGATTGTATCCATAAACAGTGGCAAAACAGGTGCACAATATCATTATTCCTAGTGAGAATTACTTATTTACTGCTTAGTAAATAAGTAACTTCTGGCAGAGTATTTACTCCAAACATTTTAACAGATGTCCATGCTGAAGTACAAGCACACAGTACTCAGACAAGTTTAATTTACACTTAGGTATGAGTTAGTTCACATACAAACAGAAATCTCCAGAGCTGTTCATTACTTGCTTTAGCATATATTTTTAGCATAGCTTTTGATTCCCTCTTTCTTAGACTAACTCATCATACAATTATGATTCCAATATCCAGACAACAAAGATTATTGGCTGCATTTTTGACTGTTGCCTAGTTATATCCTGGGAGAAAACGTCTTTGTGATGAATAAGCACACAGTAAAATGTTTTACTATGATGATGTTAGTTTTTTTGTATAAGCTGAAGCACCATTGCTGACTTAGAATCTGAGTGATATTTGGATTGTCAATAAAGCCAGGAAAGAGTTATATTGTGCTCCACATTACTGAAAGCAAACAAACAAAAACCCAAGAAAGGCTTTCTGTTCCATCCTGAGTTTGTACAAGAAGTTTGCATTTTGCATTCCAGGGCCCACAAAGCTTTGTGTTCTCCCTGATCACCAACTAAAACAGATTGCAAGGCTAAAGCCATTTTGACTCTGGAAGTAGCCATACTGCATGCAACAAATAACCCTAGAAAGGGCAATGGAAACTGATTTGCTAGTGGTAAACAGCTCAAAATAGGTGAGGTGACATTAAAATTTACAGAAAATTCAAACAAGCAAATATTATTTCTCAATAGTATGTGTTCATGTAAAAAAAAAGATGAAAAAAACAACCATTATGATTAATTGAAAAAAATATATTAAAAACCATTTATAATCAAGTTTCCCATGCTTACTAGATAGTGAAACTAAGCTTTACATGGTCAGCTTATATTGCATAAATTAAAATGTCAAGGTAGTCTTTCTTAAAATTTAGTGAGAGGTGAAAAAGGCAGAGTGCAGAATATGTGAAAGAAAAAGCCTTTAGTTGTAGAAGTTGCTCAGTTATGGCCATGAACTGTAATAATTATATGGGAACACTTTGCAACATATCAGCAAGGACTGACTGTGTGCCAACTACTGACCAACTGGCTGCCAAATGAACTGAAACTCTTCTTCAGCTTTCACAGGGAGGTTCCAGCTATTGAGGTCTACAAGAGGTTGATCTTATTCCATGTAGGAAGAGAGAGCTGAATGCTCTATTTCCTCCTCTGATTTTAAGAAAGAATAAAATAGCTAAAGAGTTCTAGTCACGTTTACTGGTCAGTGCAGAGATGGAATCCCTCTGACACCTCTGGGACCATTCCAGATCTACAGAGGCTTTTCTGAATGATTAGTTAGTTTATTTCTGTCTCTTAGAGTCTTTCCTCCCTGTAATGACATCTGAATAACTTCAGTAAAAAAGGCCTGTGTAAGAGACCTTTAAAGCACTGTGAGGTTTAAAGGTGACCATCTGTGAAATATCTTTGTGTCAGCTTTTGAAGTATTCTGTAGAGTTCAGTGTCTTATTGCAACCATGAGATCATTTTTTAGGAACACAGATATATTGTGGAGATCATGCTAACCAGTATTCACCGATAGACACATATATTAAACTTATTTCTATGAGTCCTGTATTTTGTCTTACCTGGATTTTAATCAATAATGCACAAGGAAAAGCTTTTTTTATTTTTTTTTAAGCTGTCCCATTTCCACAGGTATTAAAC